>NW_016107351.1:9518830-9521239 GCF_001604975.1 Cebus imitator | reverse complement strand
AGTAGGTTTCTTATAACCGAAAGAATAAAAATATTAAGTGCTTGTTACAGTTTTGAGAAACTCTAAAAATTAACACATTTTAAAGCATTTTAAACACAAATTGTTACTTCTTAAATGTTTTATTTTCTGTCCATTCATTTACAAGTATGACATAGATAAGTAATGTAAAATGTCTGTAAGTTTCTAGAAGGGAAATTTATTGCTTTTTTAAAAAAAACAAAGGAACAACTTAGCCGCTTTTTTATTCAATAGGATGAGTTCCAAATTATTTCTCCAGAATCAAAATAAAATTAATTTTCAAAACAAGATGGTAGATTAGTAATCTCCATAAGTTTTTACTAATATTTTAAGTAACCTGGAGAAATATGCGAATATCCCAGTAAAAATATCCCAGTAAACAACTTGCCAAAATTATCATATTGAGAATATTTAAAAATGACAATTTTTATACAGACATATTATCATGCTTCCAAAATTTACACAACTATAAAGTAATGAGTCCACATTCAAACTAGGTCTTCTGAGCAAAGATCCAATATTCCTACTGTTAAAATGATTGCTCTTAATCAGATTTCGTTAATATAAATGTACATTTCTACTAAACCACTGGAATTTCCACAGTAACTGGAATATAAAGAAAATAAGGCAAAATATTTTTAAATGTGTCTAAAGAACACAAAATCCATATTTAATGTACTTGTTCCTCAATCTTCCATTAATGCTCCCACCAGATTGTTACCGTATATAAACTCCTGCTACTCATTTCTCCTAATCCCGCCCTCCCTGGCTGTTTATCTCCATGTTGGGAATAGCAGTTTTTTGGCTTGTAAACCTTCCTCCTGCACTCTTACAATCAGTCAATCTCTCCATGTTGGGAATAGCAGTTTTTTAGCTTGTAAACCTTCTTCCTGCACTCTCACAATCAGTCAGTCAATCAATGTGTGTGTGTATGTGTGTGTGTATGTGTGTGTGTGTGTGTGTGTGTGTGTGTGTGTGTGTGTGAAATCCTCTCTCATTTCCTTTCTCCACAATAAAATCCAAAAGTCTCATGGTTTGAAAGAGTGTCACATAATGCAAATAATTGAGGGAAAATAACATTTTTATCTGGTTAATGCCTTAACTTATTTTAATCATAGACTTTTAGATAACCAAAAGGCATATTAAAATGTTAGTGGTCAGTACGCCTTCTTAGAGTTTTCAACAGGCGGCTATTTTCAATATAAATATTCTTAAATGTCCAAACTCCAGCATTGCCTGAGGGAAAATGTTCACCTGCAGGAACCACTCCCATCAGTGAGAGTAATATTAAGGACTGCCTTGTGCTTGTGTCTTATGTATATATGTATGTGTGAGTGTACGTATGCACAATATGTGTACTTTTTTATTTGCATAGTCTTTGTGTACCTATTTTCCCATATTTTGAGAAGCATGAATCTGTTTTTCTTCGGTACCCTCCTCCGCAGCCAGCTGCTGGTTGATAGTAGAAATCAGTGCTGAATTTTTAACAATGTTGAAAAATCAGAGGAAGAGTTGAAAATTACATTTGATTAAAAGCTGATTGCTAGAAATTAGGTTAAATATGGAAAATCACTACTGACACCTCTATTCCTTCTCTTAACTATTCGAAAGTGTGAACCTTAAGAAGAATTAAAGCTGATGATTTCCAAGACAGCTTGAGGAAGACCATTAGACTATAGGCATTTTTGAAGCAAAGTGATAGATTGTGAAATAAAGTATACTTAATAAAAGATATTAGACTAGTAAATACAAAGCATATATGATTCTATCTAATCATATATGAGTAAAGAATTGTTCACTTTTTTAAGCATAGGGAATCTATTTGACTCTCTAAACATTGCCTCAAATAAGCAGCAACATATCTGGAAGATTAGGAATGAGATTTTCTAATTTGTGTTAATTGTAACATACATTGTTGAGACAGATTATTTGATTATGTTGCACATGGGAATAGTACCGAGAGTAGCATTTGTATTTTGTTTCACTAGAGATTAAACAGACAACACACATCAGTGATTAACTTTTAGATCTTCTTAAATCCTTAATTTTCAAATGTATTATGGACAATCATTATGGCATAAATCTAATGGCTTCTGAAGGCTATATAATATGACATAACTACTTAAGATATAACTACTTAATATTTATCCACATTTGTGCCATAGTATATTATAATGTACATTGAAATGACAAAGTTTCTCATTCAATATATTTTTAACATATTTTGTTATCACCAATCTTCTAATTGGAAAATTGAATCTTTTAAATTGTAAGAAAAAAACAATAAATATAGGAACCTAGCATTGAAACAATGGGCTCCATCCAAAATTTGAATGAAAGTTATTGAGGAAAGTCCTGGCACAACAGAAAAATCTCCTGAATCACTATTTT
>NW_016107351.1:9511687-9518790 GCF_001604975.1 Cebus imitator | reverse complement strand
ATATATATATATATATATATATATATATATATTAGTTGGTCAGGAGATGTGATGGTTAATATTGAGTGTCAACTTGTTTGGATTGAAGAATGCAAAATATTGTTCTTGGATATGTCTATGCGGGTGTTGCCAAAGGAAAAGAACATGTGAGGCAGTCAGCTGGGAGGGACATACCCAGCCTCAGTCTGGATGGGCCCTATCTAATCAGCTGCCAGTGTGGCTAGAATAAATCAGGCATAAGAAAGTAGAATGAACAGACTTGCTCTGTCTTCTAGCATTCATCTTTTCCCCATGCTGGCTGCTTCCTACGCTCAAACATAAGATTTAGGTCTTGGACTCTTGGACTTATACCAGTGATTTGCCAGGGGCTCTTGTGCCTTCAGCCACAGACTGAAGGCTGCACTGTTGGCTTACCTACTTTTGAGGCTTGGGGACTCAGACTGGCTTCCTTGCTCCTCAGTTTGCAGATGGCCTATTGTAGTACTTCACCTTGTGATAGTGTGAGTCAGTTTTCTCCTAATAACCTCCCCTTCAAATATGTGTATATCCTATTAGTTCTGTCCCTTTAGAGAACCCTAATAAAGAGATGAAAGGTTTAAGAAAAAATAAAATTCTTCAGTGTTCTCATACTTTCATTTCACTGCAGAAATATGTTTTTCTCATCAAATTATCTTTTAAATAATGGATACACTTCTAACCTATTTATAAAACCCTGTATAGCCTATGATATTGTTTACATATTCAACAACAGAAGAAGGAAAAGGAAAAATATTATACAAATCATCTCAAAGATTAAATATAAGTTAATTTCCAATTGTTATAGACTTGCTATGAGTTTAATGGTAATATAATTCTTAAAACCTAGCTTACGAAACATTTTTGGAACCCACTGGTAGATGAGCAGTGTTTATATATTCACTAACATTAGTTGTCACACCACTCTCTGCATGTAGAATTCCTATCAGGATTTATACTGGACCTCTTAAAAATGAGTATCTTTAAAGTATTGCAAATACTATATTTAAAATAATAAACAGGCTATTCACATAGGATAAAACTGGTGTTAAAAAACATGTGCCTTATCGAAGCCCATTTCTAAGTTCCGTAATTTTGATCAAATTACCTTCACAAATCTTTGGCTATTTAGCATAAAAATACAAGGATCAGAGGATTTCCATGGAGGGGTGAAACAAGATGGTAGAGTAGTAGTCTCCGTAAGTTTTTACTAATATTTTTTGCAACCTGGAGAAATATGCAAATATCCCAGTAAAAAACAAATAAGAGTAAATCCAAATAAGACTATCTGAAGATATGTTAATCAAATTGTCAACACATCAAAGACAATAAGAGGATGCTAAGAGCATCAAGAGAAAAGAAGCAAATAAAATATAAGGGAGTTTCAACACACCTAGCTGCAGACTTTGCAGTCATAACTTTATGGGCCAGGAGACGGTGGAATGGTATAGTCAAAGTGCTGAAGAAAATAACAAAATCAAACTGTTAACCAAAATTGCCATACTCATCAAAGCCATCCTTCAGAAATAAAGGAGAAATAAAGACCTTCCTGACACACAAAACCCAAGGGAGTTTATTACCACCAGACTCATTTTAAATTAAATGCTAAAAATAGTTCTTCAAGCTAAAAAAGAAGATAATAGGCAATATAAAACCTTTTAAAAGTATAACACTCATTAGTACAAGTAAGTACACGGCCAAATTCAGAATATTCTAATACTCTAAGGGTGGTATATAAATCACTTATATATCTTTGGACTAAATGTTTAGAAGACTATCAAAACCATAATAAGAGGTGCAATAATTTCTGAAGGTATATGTAATATAAGAAAATGTCACTTATGACATCAAGAATTTACAATGTGAGGCATAATGGAGTCAAAGTATAGAGAGTTTTTTCTGATCATAGTTATATTGTCATTCATTAAAATAATCTATCATAACTACAAAATATTTTATATAATAAGCCTCAGGTAACCACAAAGGAAAATCCTGTAGATATACACACACAAAATAAAAAAGCAACAAGAAAGGATTTGCAGAACAACTAGAAAACTGCAGTTATAAGTTCTTATCTATCAATAGTTACCTTGACTGTAAATGGAGTAATTTCTTCAATCAAAAATATAGTGTGACAAATTAGGGGGAAAAAGACCCAACTATCTGCTACCTATAAGAGACTCATTCACTTGTAAGGACACATAGATTGAAAATTAAGAACTGAAAATGGGTATTTCAGAAAAACGGAAACCAAAAGAAAGAAAGACTAGCTATACGTATTTCAGATAAAATGAATTTTAAATAAAAAGTGATTTAAAAAAGACAAAGGAGGTCACTATACAATGATAAAGTGATTAATTCACCAATAGGATATAACAATATATGCAGCAAACATCAGAACATCTAAACACATAAAGGAAATATCAATAGATCTGAAGGGAGAGATAGACTGCAATATGATAACAGTAGGCAATTTCAGGCCTAACATTTAGCAATGATGAGATTATGCAAACATGAAACCAGAAAAGGATCGTGAAACATAAAATGCATTCTGGAGACCTAAATACATATACAGAACATTTTATTTAATATCCGCAGAATGCACATTTTTTTTTCAACTAAACATGATACATTCTCTGGGATAAATCATATGTAAGACCACAAAAAGTATTAAAAATGTAAGAAGACTACCGTCATATGAAGTATCATTTTTGACTATGATGATACAAAGTTTGAAATGAATAACAAAAGAAATATTGAAAAATTAATAAATACATATAAATTATTCTAAACAACTATGGAGTTAATAAATAAATTAAAAAGAAGTTTAAAATTTTCTTAAGACAGAAATGAAAACACAGCATACAAAAACTTACAGGTAATCTCAAAAGCAGTTCTAAGGGGTAACTTTATAGCAATAAACACCTGCATCAAAAAAGGTCACTGACTTACATACTTTTAAGATTAAAGTTAGACTCAATTAGGTAATGTACTTAAAAGTTCTATGTGAAGAGCAAAGGAGAATGTAACATGCATTATTCTCATAAGTAAAATTTATAGTCTTAACAATGAAACAGGTAAAAATGTAAGCTGCTTTTATAATGATGGGAAATGAGAGCCCTTTATGTACTGCAGTGGAATCCTTAGGGCTCCTTCCAGATCTGTTTAATATGATTATGACATGTGATTCAGACTTTTCCAAATACATGCCTCAGAAAAATTTAGAGAACATGCCTGCAAAAAAAACCCACTTTATAAATGAAATTTTTGTGGCAGAAACTTTCTATTTCATTACAAGAATAATTGCCTTCTCTAAATATAAACTGGAGCAAATTCTAATATCTAATGTTCTTATATAGTATAGCACAACAACCCTCTCATTGACATGGTGTTGATGAAGAAACTGAAAGACTCAAGGAGGTTAAAAAATTTCTCCAATATCTCATAAATGTAAACTGACACAGGAACACAAAACAAAACACCACGTGTTCCCACTCATAAGTGGGAGTTGAACACATGGGCACAGGAAGGGGAACATCACACACTGGGGCCTGTTGGGGGTAGGGGTCAAGGGGAGGGAGAGCATTAGGACAAATACCTAATGCATGCAGGGCTTAAAATCTAGATTAAGGGTTGATAGGTGCAGCAAACCACCATGGCACGTGTATACCTATGTAACCTGCACGTTCTCCACATATATCGGAGAACTTAAAATAATAATAAATAAAACAAAAGAACAGAAAACTTTAAACTCAAATGTTAAAGCTTAAAAGTGTTACCTAAAAAATCAAAACAAGAAAAGGAATCTTATTGACATTATTTCAGCTCAATGTTATTTCTGAAGGTTCTAGGCAGAGCAATAAACTAAAAAACTATTTTAAGAATTAGAAAGGTCTCATTATTCACAAATGACATAATATTATGAAAAATAAGGGAGGATTGCATGAGCCCAGGAATTCAATGTCAGCCTGGGCAACATAGCAGGATCCTGTCTCCAAACACACACAAATAAATAAATAAGAAGGTTTCAACAAGGCTGCTTAATATATAAAAAAATTGCACATCTGTACATCAATATAACGAGTTAAATATGTGTTATAAACTATTTTAAAATGGCAACAAATTAATAAGATTTCTATAAGTTAACGTGAGAAAGTAAGCATGTGCTCTTTATGAAGAGAAATTATGAAACTACATGACGTATGTTATAGTAGCCTTTGTATAAGGGAGACATCACCACATCCACATATAGGAAAATAAAGTAACCCAAGGATATAAATGAGAGTTATCCCTACATATCCCTTGGCGGTGGGCATTGCTTCCAGAACTCCCACACACACCACTACCAAAATCCGTGGATACTTGAGTAGTGCAGTTGGCACCACAAAATCCAGTAGAACCTTTCTATATGAAAAGTCCCCTACCCAACCCTACATATAGATTTCTTATACCACAGGTATACTTATTGCATTTTTGGTGGGCATTTGGTTGCAGATACAGAACCTACCAATTGGGAGTACAGAATGCATTTATTGAAAAAAGTTAGCATGTAAGTGTACCTGCACAGATCAGATTCATATTCAAAGGTCAAGTGTGCTTACACATTTTCTGTAAAATAGTGGAAATCAAATCAATTTCTAATGAATTTTTAAGAAATTTAATAGGAAGCATGCATATGTAGCTGATTTCAATATTTATATTAAAGGGCACAGGGCAAAAATAAAGCAACACAATCCTGAAGAAGAACAATATCCAGAGCTTGACCTATCCTATATTAAAAAAACTCATCATAAAGCCAATTAACTCCGTGTTTGATTGGTTCATGGTTGACAGTCTGTCAAATGGAATAGGATAATGAGTCCAGAAACAGATTCATGTACATGGAAGAATGCTGCCTGACAGAGCTAGTGACACAGATGAATAAAAGGATGATTGTTTTGTATGTTATCCTAGAATAATTGGTATTCTGCTTTGCAAGGCCAAAGGCAGGGGTGGAAAGATTCTCTGCAGAGTGAATACTAAACAGTTTTGTCATAGGCAACTGGCAAAAAAACGTTTTTAAGCAAGGGAGTGTCATGATTTGATTTTTATTTTAGAAAGTTACTTCCTATCCTTACAGGTTGCTATTAAAGAATATTTTCCTTAATTTATCTCAATTTACTTGTGAAGGGAAATATGATTATATATGTTTTGTTTCCCTTCAAAAAGACAATTGATTGCTTTCAAAAAAAATGAAAATTATTCAACTACTGGACTAATTCTCCTGGAGATTTCCTTGCAATCATCTATTTTGATATAATCTGCCACTATTACGTATATATTTCCTTTAGCCACATTGAGGAGTCTCTGAAATCTTAAACTGTGTAGTCTAGTTTTTAATTTCAGTATTGTTGACTGTTTTGTAAATTTTTTTGGCATTTTATGATTAATACTTGCTCTAAAACATTATGCTTTATTATAAACTGTGACTTACAATTAATGTGCTAATGAATCTGCAAAAATCTATTAAAGAAAAAATGCTTCATAACTTATTTTGAAATATTTTTATATAACATAAATCTTTACATTCCCAGAAAAAAAATCAGGACTTCAAGAAGTATATGTAAAGCTCCTAATAAATCTATCACATAGTAAACAGACAAATGCTAATTTTATTACTTATCCTGCTCTATAAGTGGGCATTAAGCTAATTGTGATCAACTAAAATGGGTTATGTAAAGTTGGATTTTAAGGTGAATTAGAGGCAATTTGTAGCACACAGAAGTATAAAGTATTAAATATGCAGAGATTTTGTAATGATAAAATTCAAGCTCCTCTTTATAGAGATAACACTAAGAGACCCAAGCTATAGATAGTATCTGTAGCTAATACACAGTTGCTTATCTTCTTACTATTAGAATCAAGAATCAAGATGTGATACAGCTTTCTTAATAAACAGCACAGTAAGCATTTAATTATTAATTGTATTTAAGTGTCATACATAAAGCTTTTTTCTCAAAATAACACTCCATTTAAAAGAAAAAGTTGAACATACATTTTAAATTTCCATTACTATTTCTTAGAAATTGCTTTCAAGAAACCTGGAAAAATGGGTCATTTTACATTTTGGTTGCAAAAATATTT
This sequence comes from Cebus imitator, assembly GCF_001604975.1. Lineage (NCBI taxonomy): Eukaryota > Metazoa > Chordata > Mammalia > Primates > Cebidae > Cebus > Cebus imitator. The sequence continues at coordinate 9,512,652 of NW_016107351.1, read as the reverse complement.
TCTAACATTTATGTAATGACACATACTGCAGAGAGCAATATATAATTACTCTTTCTTGGAGCAATTACTTATGGATTATACTATATGGGCAATAATGACCAGATATGGGGCTAAAACATATATATCTTTACTTAAGCTACCCAATCACTACAGAATAATTATCAAACTATCAATTTTATAGAAAAATCCTAGTATTTAATTATTCTCTCATAATATTCCAACTTTCACATTTAATCTTGTACATAGAAACACTAACTATAAAAAGATTTGGTTCCTTAAAACTGATATAGGATTTTATGATCTGCTAACCAAACCAAACAAAGCCAGAACAAAGTCCCAAGCTAAGATTCTTTTACACTTTAAAAAATATATATTTCTTTTATTAAAAGGAATATGTGGTGTTCAAGTAAATGTTCATAATTTATCTAAGAGAAATATTATACTCATTTATCTTGTTTGTTTTATATATACATATATACACACATATACTTCACAGTCTCTATTATTTATTTCTTCTAAAATATATATATTCTATTATTTTTCTATTCTATTAAAAAACCTCTCTTTGTTGCAGTAGAGGGGGAAGGGTCATTTCCTGATTTTTCTCTTAGACAGCTTTTATGTTTCCTTGTCATGCAATGGGAGTGGCTAATAGTGTACATTAAAAAATTATTACATGTTGGCCGGGCGCGGTGGCTCAAGCCTGTAATCCCAGCACTTTGGGAGGCCGAGGCGGGTGGATCACGAGGTCAATAGATCAAGACCGTCCTGGTCAACATGGTGAAACCCCGTCTCTACTAAAAATACAAAAAATTAGCTGGGCATGGTGGCGCGTGCCTGTAGTCCCAGCTGCTCAGGAGGCTGAGGCAGGAGAATTGCCTGAACCCAGGAGGCGGAGGTTGCGGTGAGCCAAGATCGCGCCATTGCACTCCAGCCTGGGTAACAAGAGCGAAACTCCGTCTCAA
>NW_016107351.1:9396260-9511628 GCF_001604975.1 Cebus imitator | reverse complement strand
AACTACCCATCTAGCAACAACTATGTTTCAAGTAAATTTTTAAGTGGCTAGACTCATCCATGAACTCAATATAAATTTCTAGATATAAAGGCAAGAGCTACTGTATGAAAAGAGAAACAGAGACAGGAAGTTGAAGATGAAAGCTAACATATTTAACCTAGACATGTAATTCTGCATCTTAAGTCTCTGACAATCAGATATTAGCCCGGAAATAATTCATAAATCTGGAGAAATACTGGAATTTGATGTTGAGGTTTTCCTCCTAACAGAATACCAGTTTCGCCCATTGTGAAATCCTGTTCATAGCTCTCAGTGGGAGCTGACCCTATCCTCGTCTCCAGCAGAGGGCTTCATTCATCACCCAGTTACAGCCAGTTAACTTCTAGGAAACATTCACTTTAACTTGAGACAGTTCTTTCTTCCTCTTATGACAGAAGCACAGTATTGGAAACTGAGTAATGCCCATCACATTGGAATCATGAGGAAAGAAAGTCTCATATTAAAATTCAGCCTGTGAATATCAGAGTAGAGAGACAGAAGTAATCTAGGTCTTTTATGAGAAGTCAGTTAAGCTTTTGCATAAACACACGTCCATCAGGAAACCCACCCTATTCTTGAACTTCCTTTTATGTAAACTATTTCATTTCTTTATTGCAGAAGCTATTTGGAATTGGCATTTCTGGTTATTTGTACCAAAAGCATACAAAATTATATGTATAATTACAATACGCATACATACAATTCAGATAGATTATTTAGGAGGTAAATGTAAAAATTTATTATTTAATTCTATATAATAAAAATATATAGATTATTTTCCTTTAGCCGATTATTACTGAAAATAATCTCGGTATTTATCTTTTCTTCACAAAACTGTTCCATGCTTGCTATAATCATTATTCACATCTGTTTAAAATTTTTGCTGAAGGAAGTATCAAATAAAATCTGTACTTATATATTTGAATATAAAACACCACAAATATGATTGAGGACACTATGCAAAATATCTTCCTGACTTAAAAATCTATATTTAACTCTATAATTTTCCAAGCACATTTAAACAAAAGCATTTGTATTTTCCATTAGATAGTGTGTTCACCTGTTTTTCGATTGCTATAAAGAAATACCTAACGCTGGGTAATTTATAAAAGAAAGAAGTTTAATTGGTTCGTGGTTCTGCAGGCTGTACCAGCATGGCCCCATCAACTGCTTGGCTTCTGGTGAGGCCCTCAGGAATCATGGTGGAGGTGAAGTAAAAGGCAAGGTATCGCATGGCAAGAGAGGAAACAAGAGAGAGAGAGGAGGTACCACACTCTTTTAAACAGCCGTATCTCATGTGAGCTCAGAGTGAGAACTCACTCATTACTGCAAGGATTACACCAAGCCACTCATGAAGGATCAGCCCTCAAGATCCAAACACCTTCCATTAGGCCCCACTTCCAACATTGGAGTTTACATTTCAACGTGAGATTTGGAGGGGACAAATATCCAAGCTATAGTATCTGCTTCCACATGCTTAACAAAATCAGGTATTGTGCTAGGTTCTTGGAATAGAATGATAAACCCAACATACTCTCAAGTACTTTCTAATTGAGTACCTGTGTGGGTTTCTGTACAGATAATTAGTCACATAATGCAAAAGCCACTGATTTTTAAAAATTTAGTCTATAAAACACATAATAATATTAAGGAGTTCTTGAGTTACCTATTGTCAGTCAATAGATTTCTTTCTAAAAGCTATAAAATAATATGAAAAGACATCAAAATGTTGTGAGCAATGGAATTAAACATTTTAAAAATAAGCTTTATTTCTCAGGATAAACCTCATCAAAGTCAATGTGTTTTTGTAAACATGATACCAGACATTTAGTCCATCTCTAAGAAAATGAGTGTCCTGGGACTTTACCCATGTCACTGCAGCCTTTTTTACATTATTAACTGAAGAAAAATAGATGCCCTTTACACATTTTTTAAAGATTAGAAAAAAGAAAGAAGTCAGAAGGAGGCAAATCAGAACTGTAAGGTGGATGCCTAATGATTTCCTATTGAAACTATCAAAATTCTCATTTCATGAGAAGAATAAGCAGGAGCATTGTCATGGTGGAGGAGTACTCTCTGGTGAAACGTTCCTGAGCATTTTTTTGCTAAAGCTTTGGCTAACTTTCTTAAAATACTCCAACAAGAGGGACATGTTATCCTTCTTTGGCCCTTTAGAAAGTCAATAAGAAAAATGTCTTGAGCATCCCCCAAAAATCTTTTTTCATGACTGTATTAGTCCATTTTCATGCTGCTGTTAAGGACATAACTGAGACTAGGCAACTTACAAAAGAAAAAGGTTTATTGGCTGGGGAGGCCTCACAATCATGGCAGAAGACAAGGAGGAGCAACTCACATCTTATGTGGATGGTAGAAGGCAAAAAGAGAGATTGTGCAGAGAAACTCTCACTTTTAAAACCATCAGAACTTGTGAGACCCATTCATTATCACAAGAACAGCATGGGAAAGAACCACCCCCATGATTCAGTCATCTCCTACCAGGTCCCTCCTACATGTGGGAATTATGGGAGCTACAAGATGAGATTTGGGTGAGGACACAGAGCCAAACCTTATCATTCCACCACTGGCCCCTCCCAAAACTCATATCTTCACATTTCAAAACCAACTGGGTCTTCCCAATAGTCCCCCAAAGTCTCAACTCATTTGAGCATTAACTCAAAAGTCCACAGTCCAGAGATTCATCTGAGACAAGGCAAGTCCTTTTCACCTATGAGCCTGTAAAGTCAAAAGCAATTTAGTTACTTCTTAGATACAGTGGGGCTACAGGCACTGGGTAAATATAGCCATTCCAAATGGGAAAAATTGGCCAAAACCAAGGGGCTACAGTCCTCTTACAAGTCCAAAATCTAGCAGGGCCGTCAAATTTTAAAGCTCTGAAATGATCTTCTTTGATTCCATGTCTCACATCCAAGAGGTGGGCCCCCATGGTCTTGGGCAGCTCTACCACGGTGTCTGCACAGGGTACAGCCTCCCTCCTGGCTGCCTTCATGGGCTGGCATTGAGTGTCTGCATCTTTTCCAGGCACACAGTGCAAGCTGTGAGTGGATCTACCATTGTGAGGTCTAGAGACAGTAGCCCTTTGCTCACGGCTCCACTAGGCGGTGCCCCAGTATGTAGGGACTATGTGGCGTGGCTCCCACCCACATTTCCCTTCTGTATTGCCCTAGCAGAGGTTCTCCATGAGGATCTTGCCCCAAAGCAAACTTCTGCCTGGGCATTCAGATATTTCCCTGCATCTTCTGAAATCTAGATGGAGGTTCCCAAACCTTAATTCTTCTTTGCACCCACAGGCTCAACACCACATGGAAGCTGCCAAGGCTTGGGGATTCCACCCTCTGAAGCAATAGCTGGAGCTGTACCTTGGCTCCTTTTGGTCATGGCTGGAGCAGCTGGAACATAGGGCACCAAGTCCCTAGACTACGCACAATAGAGAGACCCTTAGTCCAGCCCACAAAATGATATTTTCTTCGTAGGCCTCCAGGCCTGAAATTCAAGGGGCTGCCATGAAGCCCTCTGTCATGCCTTGGAGATATTTTCCGTTTTATCTTGGGGGACTAACATTTGGCACCTAGTTACTTATGCAAATATCTGCAGTGGGCTTGAATTTCTAATTAGAAAATGCAATTTTCTTTTCTATCACATTGTGAGGCTGCAAATTTTCTAAACTTTTATGCTCTGCTTCCCTTATAAAACTGAATGCCTTTAACAGCACCCAACTCGCATCTTGTGTGCTTTGCTGCTTACAAATTTCTTCTGCCAGATACCCTAAATCATCTTCCTCAGCTATAAAGTTCTACAATTCTGTAGGGCAGCAGCAAAATATTGCCAGTCTGTTTCTTAAAACATAACAAGAGTCACGTTTGCTCCATTTCCCAGCAAGTTCCTCATCTCCTTCTTAGACCACCTCAGCCCAGAATTCATTGTCCATATAATTATCAGCATTTTAGTCAAAGCCATTCAAAAAGTCTCTAGGGAGTTCCAAACTTTCCCACATTTTCCTATCTTCTTCTGAGCCCTCCAAACTGCTCCAGCCTCTGCCTGTTACCCACTTCCAAAGTTACTTACGCATTTTTGGATATATTTTCAGCAGCGCCACCTCTGCTGGTACCAATTTACTGTATTAATCTGTTTTCCTGATGCTGATAAAGGCATACCCAAGACTAGGCAATTTACAAAAGAAAGAGGTTTATTGGACTTGTAGTTCCACATGGCTGGGGAGGCCTCACAATCATGGTGGAAGGCAAGGAAGAGCAGTCATGACTTACGTGGATGGCAGTAGGCAAAGAGAGCTTATGCAGGGCAACTCCTGTTTTTTAAACCATCAGATCTCGTGAGAACCATTCACTATCATAAGAACAGCATGGGAAAAGCCCGTTCTGTGATTCAGCTGTCTCCCACTGGGTCCCTCCCACAACACATAGGAATTGTGGGAGTTACAAGATGAGATTTGAGTGGGGGCACAGAGCCAAACCATATCAATGATGTTTGATTTTAACTGGTCCACTTTTGATCTGACTGGACCACATCCACCTCTTAATAGCCATTGTCTTGATTGTACTTTGTCTTCAATATCATACTAGTGGAGCTATGTTTCATCTCCTGTTACAACTCTTCAAAGACATACTTAAAGATCTTGATCTTATTTGTTTAAAATTTCACTTGAAATCTCTCTTCTAGTCTACAGCTGATCTGGGCACAACAGTTTTGATAGCCCCTGAGTGGAAAGTTTGCTCAACTTTAATTTTCCATTCAGAGTTGTGTAACCTGAACCAGTTGAAATGTCTGTGGTACTGGCTATTGTTTTTACTATTATTTATTGGTCCTCTTCAACTAGGGCATGAATATGATTAAATTTCCCCTTGTAAACTGATGTGGATGGTCAGCCACTAAGGACTTCATCTTCAACATAGTCTTGTCCCTTCTTAAGACAAGTTGTTTCACTTGTAAACTGTGAATTTCTTTTGAGCATTGTTCCAATAAATTTTTATAAAGCTTCCAATAAATTTTCGTGATTTTTACCATTCTTACACCCAAGCTTCATTATAAATTTGATATTTGTTCTTGCTTCAATTTTAGCAGAATTCATGTTGCTCTGATAGGGGCTGTTTTCAAACAGGTGTCTTATTCTTCATAGTAACAAAATAGTTTCTGTTCAGACATGTCATGATGAGTGAAATTCATCTATAGTTTTTAAATAAAACACAGTTTATGTGAACTTTTTGAAGAACTCCTGTATGTAGTAGTTTGTTTTAATTTTATCAATATTGGATTTTTGTTGTCATGTTAGTTTTTGAAAATATTTTATGCTCTTTCACAACTTGAACTTTAAATCAAACTGATATATGACTTTATTCTCAATTAGTTAAAATAAATGCCTGAAGTCTTTAAAAACACTTTCTTGTTGTTTAAAATGTTACTGTATTATTCTTTTAACATCACCATTGAAACTCTAGAAGGAAAAAAGAAGTCCCTACCATTTAACAACTGAAAAAATTAGAATGTCAAAATTGAAAGGACATTGTTATTTCTTCATTCATTAAGCTGTCCTTCACTAATGAAGTCAGTCTTTGATTAGAGACACACACACACACACACACACACACACATACACACACACACACTCTTTTATGTCTATAAAGCACAAATGTTTCCTGGCAGTATTTTAAACCTTCTTATTTCTAGTTAAAAAAAATAATTTGAGACTTTGCTGATTATTTCTTTAGAAATTGTTACAAGATAGAAAATGTAGCAAAATGAGTAATTCTAAGCTTCATTAAAAATTGCAAATAAAGATAGCACACTTAGGATAAAAAATTTCTTGAACTTTTAAAGTACAGATTCAAAAATGAATTATCCTATAATAGACAGCAAACTAAAACTCACATTGTTTTATAAATAACATTGTCTAGTAGTTATACGTAATTGGAAAGTTTTAAAAGAGAATGAAAGCTTGTATTGGGGAGATCATGAAGATAGTAAAATAAAAAAGGAACTGGAAGAAAGGTGATATTCAAATCATTTGTTTCAGGAATCATCAGCCAACAACAATCAATCCAATATTTATCAAGCAAAAAAAATGATTTAATGTAAAGTAGTTAACAACTTACTTAAAAACAAGATAACTTAGTTTTATTAATCACATATTTATAAATTTAAGAAAATTGTGGAGTATTTTGCTCAAAGTGTCATTTTTTTCTGAAACACTACAGCTAATTAGAATATCATTCAGACGGTGAGAGAGAGTTGTTAAGAAGCTCATGTAGAGTGTTGACACAAAAGATTAAGAATTTCTGTGCTTCTCAGTAATCGCTATCATTTCCTCACAAATCTCCCTAATCAAATTATTTATAATGTTGATCATAATTTTGTATCAATATCTTATGTAAAGAACAAATAAGTGTATATTTAGAAAATACGCTTTTTTTTTTCTGTTAACCTGTAACATAAAATCTAAGTAAAAGCAGTGTTGAAGAGTAGTCTTCTTGACTTCCTTGCCTTACAATGAGGTTTGTCATGAAGCCATCAAATACAAAGAAATCATGACACAATCGCTCTGAATATTCCAAAGGAAATAAGGGCCTGGGCTTGAAAGAGGTAGGAAAGAGTCACATATGAGCCATCCAGAAAACATATGCTATGTTAATAATGTGAAACCTAAGTATTGAATATTTATTTCAACCTAAATTGTATGTTCTTTCTGACTCCACAGATTTCAGCTGTGTTCGTTATTATGGAGATTCCTATCTAGAATTTCAGAACGTGCTTTTAAATCCACAAAATAACATCTCCTTAGAATTTCAGACCTTCAGCTCCTATGGACTCCTGCTCTATTTCAAGCAAGACTCAAATTTTGTAGATGGATTTTTTATTCAATTGTTTATTGAAAATGGTACTTTAAAGGTAAGTTATTCAGTTCATTTAATTTTTAAAAATTTACAAAGCTGTTCTAATCCTGTGCTTTATTGGTTATTTTCAAAACAAAATTTAAACTTAACTCTGTATTTTATACTCATCGCCAGGACGTCACTTCTTCTTGTTTTATAATTTCTACTTTCACATATACATATATACGTACATACATACATATGTTTGTGTGTGTGTGTGTGTGTGTATATATATATATATATATATATGAACCAACAATAATCAAGTATTTTTCACTCAAAAAATGATTTAATAATAATATAAAGTGATTCGCAACTTATTCAAAAAATAAGCTAACTGGGTTTCATTAATCACATTTATAAATTTTAAACATTTACTTGTCAGAGTATTTTGCTCAAAATATCTCTGTTTCTTCTGAAAAATATACCTAATTAGAATAGCATTCAGAAGGCAAAATAGAGTTAAGAAACTCATATAATATAGGGAGAAAAATTTACACTCCTACAGATAGATTATAGATATTTAGATATTTATATTTCAAACAGTACATGATTTGAATTAACACTTACTGTCTCTTTTTTCTCCCCTTGTTTTTAACTTTTCTTCTACTTTTTTATTGGCCAGTTTCTCAATTTCTCAATTTCCTAATGACAATAATTGTTACTGTTTCTATAACCTTAAGGGCAGGTGCAGCCTGGGAACACATAGGCAATCCCAAGATTTTTTTAGAGTGTCCTGAAGAGAAAACCTCTTTTCATACGTTTTCTCTGTAGGCAAGAGGTGTTATTTGCCTTTTTCATTTTTACTCTCGTAAGTGTATAGTAGAGTTTTCCAGAGGCTACGTGACATACAATAAAGTCCTTGCTCTAATCGCTAATGTATCATTTTATTATGTATTTTTGTATTTTCAAAATGTCTGTTGTAATTTTTAGCATTGTAAATATTTTTTAATTTTACTTTTATTTATTATGCTTTAAGTTCTCGGGTACACATGCAGATCGTGCAGGATTGTTACACAGGTATAAAAATGCCATTGTGGTTTGCTGCATCTATCACCCCATCACCTACATTAGGTATTTCTCATAATGTTATCCCTCCCCAATCCCTCTACCCCCTGCTATCCCTCCCCAACCCCCACAACCCCCAACAGGCCCCACTGTGTGATGTTCCCCTCCCTGTGTCCATGTGTTCTCATTGTTCAACACCCACTTATGAGTGAGAACATGCGGTGTTTTGTGTTCTGTTCTTGTGGCAGTTTACTGAGAATGATGGTTTCCAGCCTCAGACACAACCCAATTAACAAAAACTCTTTGGAGTTCTCAACAATTGTTAAGAATGCAAAGGGACTATCATATCAAAAAGGATGACATTGTGGACTTTGCACTTGGTGAGCATTATAATAAGCTTCTTTCAAAAGTCCAAGATTATGCAGCTAATAACATTTTGAAGCCAACTTTGATTTGAAGCCAAGCTTTCCCAACATCATTCCACCTTAACAAATTGATTCATATTCCTGATCTGAATACATGGTTTAGGGAAGTCATCCTAATCATTGTTGCAGAAAGTTTTTTAACACAGCACAAAAAGCTAATTAACTCATATAATTCTAATATATGAAACATAATAACTGTATTTGGTCTACCATTTCTTTTATAATGTGATTGAAGTGTACACATTGTGAATTTCCATGAAAAGATGAGTTACACCTTTTTATTTAAATAGGCAATTTCCCTTACTTTGATTTTCTTTAAATGCTCATGTTTCTTAAGTAATAAAATAAATACACAGCATTTAACACAATTCATGTCATAAATAAATGCCAACCAAACATAGCAGAGAATTATATGCAGAAATGCATTTGTTCATTCAGGTATTTGTTTACCCATTCATTGAACAAATATCTACCATCAGCCACTATTCTAGGATCTAAGGATTCAGTGGCAAACAAGACCCATTTTGTATGCCACACGTTGCTTTCAAATGATTTAAAATAATAACAAGAGTAGGTGAAACCAGAAGAAAAAATAGAATTATATAATAAGTAAAATACTGTAATGAATCATCAACCATCAATCTGACCCTTTAAGAAAACGTTTGCTGATCCCTGTGCTATAGTATTTTTCTCAAGGCCAAAAAGCTCCATTAGCCTTATAAGAACCAGCAAAAATGTAGAAACTTAATGTAAAAAGTTATCAAGCACATATAATATTGACCATTGGTCACAAAATGTCTCCTCTTGGCACATTTTTTTTTTCATCTGTTAATTTAACTGCAACTGAGTGTCTAACTCAGTCACCTTAACTTGTTCAAATATATTAGAAAATTATTTTTAGGCATTTCTAAGGCTTATTAATTTCCTGTCATATGCAAGACTGTCAGAACATATATAAAGTATTTAATAGACAATTTTATTAACTTAATTTTTTTCTGTTACAACTAGCTGCTATATATTGTGGATAAAACAATAGCTAGTGTTTATAAAATAATTACATCACAAATTTTTAAAAGCACTTCACAAGTGTCAACAGAAGCGTTACCATTCTAAGGCAAAACTAACAAACAAAACTATATGATATAGGTACCATCCTGTTATTATCCCCATTATTCAGAGGTAGAAACTGAGAAGAAGCGATTGGCCTTCATCCAGAGAGGCACAGTGATTTGTGGCACGGTTATGAATACTTAATGGAGTAAATTGTACTTGAATCTCAATGATGGACGTATCTACTTATCTCCTCAGTATGCAAATGATCCAAAGTAATATTTTAAAAAATTAAGTGTGTTAAATTAAACTTTTCTAAAAACCCAGATTTCCTTAAAAAAATGTTTTTATAAACAATTCTGCATTTCCAGAATTTGAATAGGTCTTAAGTTATGATTACTTTAAAAGTGCAAATATAAATATATCTTTGTGTAAATTGTAATGCACATACTTTCCATGTATAATTATACTTTTAAAATAGATGAGGAAATTGAAACATATGCTCACAAATCACAGCAGAACAAGAAAAAATTTTAAATCATGATGATAAAATAATGCTGAGATTTATTCTAAATTATTCCAAGGAAGCAGTGATGTGTAGTAGAAAGAACATTGCTATTTGGAGTTATGCGACAGTGAAAATTCCTGATTTGCCATCCTTAAGAGATTTAGAAGAGCATATGTAATGCAGTCAAACTCTGAGAGCCTCAGCTTTTTACAGAATCTTTGTAGGATGCAGAGCAAAAGCCTTGGGCTAGGCGTACAGACTCGGGCCTGTAATCCCCACATGTGGCAGGGCTGAGGGGGCAGATCACTTGAAATCAGGTGTTCGAGACCAGCCTGGCCAACATGGTGAAACCATGTCTCTAAAAATACAAAAATTAGCCAGGTGTGGTGGTGTGTGCCTGTAATCCCTGCTGCTCTGGAGAATAAGGTAGAGGAATTGCTTGACCCTAGGAGGAGGAGGTTGCAGTGAGCAGAGACAGCACTATGGCACTCAAGCCTGGGAATTGGAGCCAAAACAACAACAACAACAGCAACAAAAACTAGCCTTCATATATGATTATGTCCCAGGTCTAATTCTGTGTGTTCTACTTTGATTGACTTATTTGACCATCCATAATATTTACTTCACAAATTTTTTTCATTTACTAATTTAAATCAAACAAAAATTGTTTTTACTCCATTAGTAGATTTCAGCACAAGGCACATGTAAAGTCTCAAAACTCCTAAGTAACAGAGCTGGATTTAAACTCTGATCATCTAGCTGTAGAGTAAATGATCTTAAATTTTTTTTTAATGGAGATTGACAAAGTATTACAATTCAGCAAATAATAGTAATCATTATAGACATGTAAGTATATATCCTTTGTTTTACATAAAACCAAAGGGAAAGATACCTCTCTTCACTCATTGATTTTTATTATTATTATTATTGTACTTTAAGTTCTGGTGTACATATGCAGATCATGCAGAATTGTTGCATAGGTATATACATGGAAAGGTGATTTGCTGCCTCCATCCCCCCATCACCTGGGATTTCTACCCACATTATCCCTCCACATCCTCACCACTCCCCGCTGTCTTTCCCCAGTACCCCCTAACAGACCCCAGTGCGTGATACTTCCCTCCCTTTGTCCACGTGTTCTCATTGTTCAACACCCGCCAATGAGTGAGAACATGCAGCATTTGATTTTCTGTTCTTTTGTCAGTTTGCTGAGAACGATGGTTTCCACATTCATCCATGTCCCAACAAAGGACACAAACTCATCCTTTTTTATGGCTCTATAGTATTCCATGGTATATATGTGCCACATTTTCTTTGTCCAGTCTATCATTGATGGGCATTTGGGTTGGTTCCAGGTCTTTGCTATTGTAAACAGTGCAGCGATGAACATATGCGTGCATGTGTCCTTATGATAAAACAATGTATAGTCCTTTGGATATATACCCAGTAATGGGATTGCTGAGTCAAATGGATTTTCTATTTCTAGATCCTTGACAAATTACCACACTGTCTTCCACAATGGTTGAACTAATTTACACTCCCACCAACAGTGTAAAAGTGTTCCTATTTCTCCACATCCTCTCCAGCACCTGTCGTCTCCAGATTTTTTAATGATCACTGTGCTAACTGGCATGAGATGGTATCTCAGTGTGGTTTTGATTTGCATTTCTCTAATGACTAGTGATGATGAGCATTTTTTCATATGTTTGTTGGCTTCATATATGTCTTCTTTTGAAAAGTGTCTGCTTATATCATTCGCCCACTTTTGGATGGGTTTGTTTGTTTGTTTCCTGTAAATCTATTTTAGTTATTTGTAGATTCTGGATATTAACCCTTTGTCAAATGGTTAGACTACAAAAATTTTTTCCCATTCTGTTGGTTGCTGGTTCACTCTAATGATTGTTTCTTTGGCTGTACAGAAGCTCTGAAGTTTCTTTAAATTTCATTTGTCTATTTTGGCTTTTGCTGCCAATGCTTTTGGTGTTTTAGTCATGAAGTCCTTGCCTATGCCTATGTCCTGAATGGTTTTACCTAGGTTTTGTTCTAGGAATTTTACGGTTTTAGGTTTATGTTTAAATCTTTAATCCATCTGGAGTTAATTTTAGTGTAAGGTGTCAGGAAGGGGTCCAGTTTCTCTTTTCTGCACATTGCTACCCATTTTTCCCAACATCATTTATTAAACAGGGGATCCTTTCCCCATTGCTTGTTTTTGTCAGGTTTGTCAAAGAACAGATGGTTGTAGATATGCGGTGTTACTTCTGAAACCTCTGTTCTGTTCCATTAGTCTGTATCTCTGTTTTGGTACCAGTACCATGCTGTTTTGATTACTGTAGCCTTGTAGTATAGATTGAAGTCAGGCAGCGTGATGCCTCCAGCTTTGTTCTTTTTGCTTAGGATTGTCTTGGCTATGTGGGCTCTCGTTTGGTTCCATATGAAGTTTAAAGTGTTTTTTCCCAGTTCTGTGAAGAAGGTCATGGGTAGTTTGATGGAGACAGCATTCAATCTATAAATTACTTTGGGCAGTATGTCCATTTTCATAATATTGAGTCTTCCTAACCATGTGCGTGGAATGTTTTTCCATCTGTTTGTGTCCTCTCTTATTTCCTTGAGCAGTAGTTTGTAGTTCTCCTTGAAAAGGTCCTTTACATCCTTTGTTAGTTGTATTTCTAGGTATTTTATTCTCTTTGTGGCCATTGTGAATGGGAGTTTGCTTTTGATTTGGCTCTCTGTTTGTCTGTTGTTGGTGTATAGGAATGCTTGTGATTTCTGCACATAGATTTTGTATTCTGAGACTTTGCTGAAGTTGCTTATCAGTTTAAGGAGATTTTGGACTAGGACAATGGGGTCTTCTAAGTATACAATCATGTCATCTGCAAATAGAGACAATTTGGCTTCCCCTTTTCCTAATTGAATACCTTTTATTTTTCATGTCTGATTCCTCTGGCTGGAACTTCCAGTATTATACTGAATAGGAGTGGTAAGAGAGGGCACCCTTATCTAGTGCCAGATCAAAGGGAATGCTTCCAGTTTTTGCCTATTCAGTATGATATTGGCTTTGGGTTTGTCATAAATACCTTTTATTATTTTGTGATACTTTTATTATTTTGTGATCGATACCTAGTTTATTGACAGAATTTAGCATAAGGCGCTGTTGAACTTTGTCGAAGGCCTTTTCTTCATCTATCGAGATAATCATGTGTTTTTTGTTGTTGGTTCTATTTATGTGATGGATTACATTTATAGACCTGTATATGTAAACCAGCATTGCATGCCTAGAATGAAGCCTACCTGATTGTGATGGATAAGCTTTTTGATGTGCTGTTGCAATCTGTTTGTCAGTATTTTACTGAAGATTTTTTCATCAGTGTTCGTCATGGATATTGGCCCGAAGTTTTCTTTTTTTGTTTAGTCTCTGCCTGATTTTGGTATCAGAATGATTTTGGTCTCCTAAAATGCGGGAGGATTCTCTCTTTTTGTATTGTTTGGAATAGTTTCAGGAGGAATGGTACCAACTCCTCTTTGTACGTCTGGTAGAATTCAGCTGTGACATCATCTGTACCTGGACTTTTATTGGTTAGTAGGCTATTAATTGCTGCCTCAACTTCAGCCTTAGTATTGGTCTACTCAGGGTTTCAACTTCTTCCTGTTTTACACTTGGGAGGGTGCCAGGAATTCGTCCATTTCTTCCAGGTTTACTGGTTTATGTGCATAGAGTTGTTTGTAGTAATCTCTGATGGTAGCTTGCATTTCTGTGGAATCAGTGGTGATATCCCCTTTATCATTTTTTATTGCATCTATTTGATTCTTCTCTCTTTTCTTTTTTATTAATCTGGCTAGCAGTATGTTTATTTTGTTGATCTTTAAAAAAAAACAGCTCCTGGATTTATTGATTTTTTGAAGGTTTTTTTGTGTCTCTTTCTCCTTCCTTCTGCTCTGATCTTAGTTATTTCTTGTCTTCTGCTAGCTTTTGAATTTTTTTGATCTTGCTCCACTAGCTCTTTCAATTTTGATGATAGGGTGTCTATTTTAGATCTTTCCTTGCCTCTCATGTGGGCATTTATTGCTGTAAATTTCCCTCTAGACACTGCTTTGAATGTGTCCCAGAGATTCCTGTATGTTGTGTCCTCGTTCTCATTGGTTTTGAAGAAAATCTTTACTTCTGCCTTCATTTCATTGTTTATCCAGTTGACATTTGGGAGCCAGTTGTTCAGTTTCCATGAAACTGTGCGGTTTTGAGTTAGCTTCTTAATCTTGAGTTCTAATTTGATTGCACTGTGGTCTGAGAGACTTTGTTATGATTTCCATTCTTTTGCATTTGCTGAGGATTGATTTACTTCCAATTATGTGGTCAGTTTTAGAGTAAGTGTGATATGGTGCTGAGTAGAATGTATATTCTGTGGCTTTGGAGGGGAGAGTTCTGTAAATGTCTATTAGGTCTGCTTGTTCCAGATCTGCGTTCAAGTCGTAGATGTCCTTGTTGATTTTCTGTCTCATTGATCTGTCTAATATTAACAGTGGAGTGTTAAGAAATCTCCCACTATTATTGTATGGGAGTCTAAGTCTCTTTATATGTTGTTAAGAACTTGCTTTATGTATCTGAGTGCTGCTGTATTGGGTGCATATATATTTAGGATAGTTAGTTCTTCTTGATGTATTGATCCTTTTACCATTATGTAATGCCCTTTTTTGTCTCTTTTGATCTTTGTTGGTTTAAAGTCCATTTTATCAGAGACTAGGATTCCCACTCCTTTTTTTGGCTCTCCATTTGCTTGGTAGACCTTCTTCCATCCCTTTACTTTGAATTTGTGTGTGTCTTTGCATGTGAGATGGGTCTCCTGGATACAGCACACTGATGAGTCTTGACTTTTTATCCGATTTGCCAGTCTGTGTCTTTTGATTGGGGCATTTAGGCTGTTTACATTTAACGTTAATATTTTTATGTGTGAATTTGATACTGTCATTTTGTTACTAGTTGTTTGTTTTGCCCATTGGTCGATGCAGTTTCTTCATTGTGTTGTTTGTCTTTACCATTTGGTTCATTTTTGCACTGCCTGGTACTGGTTGTTCCTTTCCGAATTTAGTGCTTCCTTGAGGAGCTCTTGTAAGGCAGTTCTGGTGGTGATGAAATCTCTCAGTAATTGCTTGTCCATAAATTATTTTATTTCTCCTTCACTTATGAAGCTTACTTTGGCTGGATATGAAATTCTAGGTTGAAAGTTATTTTCTTTAAGGATGTTGAATATTGGCACCCATTCTCTTCTGGATTGTAGGTTTCCTGCTGTGAGATCCTCTGTGAGTCTGATGGGCTTCCCTTTGTGGGTGACCCGACCTTTCTCTCTGACTGCCCTTAGCATTTTTTCCTTCATTTAAACCCTGGTGAAGCTGATAAATATTGCCTTGAGGTTGTTCTTCTGGAGGATTATCTTTGTGATATTCTTTGTATTTCCTGTATTTGAATGTTGGCCTGCTTTGCTAGGTTCAGGAAGTTCTCCTGGATAATATCCTGAAGAGTATTTTTCAGCTTTGATTCATTCTCCCTGTCCTCTTCAGGTACACCAGTCAATCATAGATTAGGTCTTTTCATATAACCTCTTATTTCTTGGAAGCTTTGTTCCTTTCTTTTCACTCTTTTTTCTCTTTTCTTGCCTTCTCTTTATATTTCATTGAGTTAATCTTCAATCTCTAATCCTTTCTGCTTGGTCAATTTGGCTATTGAAACTTTTGTATGTTTCACAAAGTTCTCATGCTGTGTTTTTGAGCTTCTTCATCAAGTTGTTTATACTCTTCTCTAGGATGGCTATTCTAGTTAGCATTTCATCTAACCTTTTTCAGCATTCTTAGTTTCTTTGCTTTGGGTTAGAACATGATCTTTTAGCTCAAAGAAGTCTGAGCTGAAAGACTTTTACTCTCCTTCAGAAGCCTGCTCTGTACTTCTGTCAGTTTGTCAAATTCAGTCTGTGTCCTGTTTTGTTCTCAGGGGAGGAGAGGCATTCTGGACTGTGATGATTTTATCCTTTTTGCACTGGTTTCTTCCCATCTTCATGGATTTATCTATCTTTGAAGTTAGTGATACTGGTTGGGGTCTCTGAGTGGACATCCCTTCTGTTAAAGTTGGGGTTATTGCTCCTATATGAGGCTTTTTTTTTTTTTTACACAGGGTTCAGTGTGCTGCTTAAGACAGTCTGTCCCTTGTCTGCCTGTGGAGGCGCTGCTGGGCTGCGCTGGTCTCAGCCAGGCTGCTGCTTACTCTTCTCCTGGTTTCTGTTTACACTGGTGAAATTATCCCCACCTTCCCAAGGGCAGGTCTTTCCCTTTGCCGAGCTGGTTTGTCTGGAATGGAGCTCAGTCTCATTTGTCAACTGGGAAACTCTCCTGCGAGAGGCTTCCACTTGCTGGATCTTGTTGGGGTGGGACCTGTCTGGCTGTATCATCCAACTCCCTACTTTAAACTCTCCTTCCTTCTGTGGGACAGGCAGTTTGGATCCGCAAACCTTCTTGGTGTTAAAGTCTCCACCCTGGTCTGTGCCGACAATTCTCGGCACCAGGCTGGCCGGTGCAGTCACCTAGGGCTGCGGCTCGGGGTGGTTCTCAGCCAGGCAGCGCTTTCTTGGATTGTGGACTGCAGAAGTCATGCAGTGAAGCACAGTATCTGAATTGAAGTACCGAAGGGGTGAAGCCCCCAATCCTCTGTGCCAGGTGCACTTCCTGGGTGGGGCAGAGCCCCGCCCTTTCTTGGCTTGCCCTCTTTGGGCTGCTCTTGCTGCCTTTTTAGGGGCTGTCAATCCCACTGTTCAACCAGTCCCTTTGAAAAGAACCCAGTACCTTCTTCAGAGACACGGAAATCACTCTTACTTTGTGTCTCACTGGGAGCTCCCCTCCAGAGAAGCTCCCTTTAAGCCATCTGGGCGGAAGTCCTCCACTCATTAGTTTTACGGTTCCTAAAATACGTTTAACGTATTGTGAATTAATTTTTTCTTTTCTTTTTGAGATTGAGTCTCGCTCTGTCCCCCAGGCTGCAGTGCAGTTGTGCAATCTAGGCTCACTGCAACTTCTGCCTCCTAGGTTCATGTGATTCTCCTGTCTCAGCCTCCCGAGTAGCTGGGATTACAGGTTCACGCCACCATGCCTGGCTAATATTTGTATTTTTAGTAGAAATGGGGTTTCACCATTTTGGTCAGGCTGATCTTGAACTCCTGACCTTGTGATCCGCCAGCCTTAGCCTCCCAAAGTACTGGGATTACATGCTTGAGCCGCCGTGCCCAGCCGAATTAATTTTTTTCCCATTTGACAGGGAAAACAGTGGCTATCCATCAGTCTTGGTAGTATGATATTTCGTAAGATGTTTTCACCTACAATCCACAAGTCTCTGATAATTCTTCCTGATGCTTCTTATTGGAGTTTTTAAAGACTGCTGACAGTAAATAATCTTATAAAGGAAAGGAGTATTTTGCAAAGGCCAAATATCATAAAAAGTTAAAATATATAGCATTATCTTTATCTTTGGACTACATGTGAGAGGATTTGGGTATTTCAGCTTAAATATAGCTAGGGGCACAAGTTATGAAACACTATGCAAGTGAATTTCTTAACACATGTGGGTTATAGATCACTTTTAGATACCATAAAAACATTAAAGCCCCTCTCTGGGAAAGAATAGACACAGTATAATCAATATACATGTAGACACATGATTGCTAAGAAGCTTAATAAGACACTGTAGCACATCCATGGAATTTTTGGGGGTGCTTGGTCAATCATACCTGATATAGACATGCGTTTTCCTCTCTAGTTCATATCTTAGTTGCCATTAACAGTAATTCTACAAATGGACCTAGATACCCTGACATCTCAGAAGCTTGGAATGAATGGCTAATTTTCACAGTCTTGAAGTTTCCCTTTCTGTGACATTAATACTGTCCTCTAAATTGTATTAACCACTCTTTGCCTTGCTCAACTGCTATTGTGTTAGTAGCTTAACTGCTGTTTTGTAAGGACAATTCCAATAATACTTGCTTTCTGCTGGTAGAGGTACTTGCCTTTCTCAACCATGTTCCTCAGAATATTGAAAAAGAACCTAGACTTGTGTGTGTTTGTGTGTGTAGACAGGTATGCGTGTGCATTTATATCTCTATAATACTCATATATTTATGTGTATTAAATTTAGAGCTTGCTACTTGTAAACCTTCAGCTATCACTTGTCTTTAAGTTTCAAACTTCATGTCTCTCCAAAGTGATGTAAAATATTCTGATTAATTATAAAGTCCAGTACAAATATTAACATTAATATTTGAATATTAATATTTTGAAAATAAAATATTAATTTCATGCTGAGAAACTGAGGTCAAACCTTTTTCTCCCAACAGTACCACCTTTACTGTCCTGGTGAGGCAAAATTGAAAAGCATTAATACTACTATTAGAGTGGATAACGGGCAAAAGTATACACTGCTTATCAGGTAGGATACACTTATTTCTTTTCCACTTAATCTCATTAAGTAGCAAAGGCTATCCCTCTTAATATTGTCCTTGTCATTTCAAAATTGATGTTATCCTGATTAGTATTAACATGTGCATCTGTATGAATTAATGTTTGTCAAGCTTTTCTGTATATTCTAAAAATTATACTGAGAAGAGAATATTATAGGAATTATATTATCAATGAACTTTGATAAGGAGATTTACAAAGGATCCATGAAAGCCTCATATTTTTCTTTTAGGGCAGTTGTAACAAATCAAACAAACTGGTAATTTATTTTGATAAACAAAGTAAATTACATTCAGTGTAGAAACTGTGGAACTTCCCGAAAAGCATAAAGAAGAATATTAAAATGGCGCACCACAATCCAGGTCGAGTAATTAAGGTGTATGATTCATATTTTTCAAAAGCTGTGTTTGAAGGTGACCCTATCCCTAGAACATCTGAAATAAATCAGTTTGCCAATCCGATAAATAATTTTTTTTCCTTTTTCTTCTTTGATTTTTATTTAATTTTAATTTTTAATATAGATGTAATGCTTTTTTGTTGTATATTTTTTATTTATTTAAGTGATGCTGAAAACACATACCATAGTCATATGCCAGTATGTAGACTGAATTATTTTTGGCAGTAGATTATTTAATAAAAGGAAATATCTATTTAAAGTCAATACAAGTGAAGGAAAAAGAGTCCTGAACAGAGACTGGGAAAAAAGTTAAATGAGAGGTTTTAAGGAAGTTCTACCTTTATTGTGCAAGAACTACCCAAATTCTATTATCTAGACTACAGAAATGTACAGAAAATTGACCAAAAAATAATTTGTTATCAAATAAATCAAGGAAAGCCTATATCACATCTACCCCCAACCCAGAATACTCAAAACGAACATAGCATTTTATGACCTCTGAGATGCTGTTTAATAAAACATCTTTTTTTGTTTGTTTTCTTAATGCTTTAGTGTTACTGTACTTAAAAGTGTCATGACACAGACATACAACATTTAACATCTTTCCTCATCATTTTAATCTCCTAAATAACAAATGTTGGGGCCAGTGCACTTTGGACAGTGACATCTTAGCTATGGTCATAATTTCCCTGGGCACGGACCACCATCATCTGTAGGGAAGCAAGTGCATGAGCCTTGGGTGGGAGAAAGAATCAAATCATGAAAGACATAGATGGGCTCCTGAAGCAAAATGACAGATTGTATCATGGAGAGACAGAAGGAAAACCTACAGAAGCTGTTCTGGCCTCAGGCATGGTTGGAAGAGAGTAAAAAAGTATATTCAAAAAATCATAATTACCATTTATTTACCAGCAATTTATGTCCAGTACTAATTATATTACATATATGGATTTATTCCTATAGACAATTATAATTATTATCTACATTTTTCAGATGCAAAACTGACAGACAGGGAAATTAAGTACAGATAATGACATAACTAGAAAATGACACAGTCTCAAAGCTGCTCTCACTCCAAAATCTGTAAGTGTGAAGTCACAGGTCCCTTGAACCAAGCTAGAGAAATGTAATATGAATTGAATTCCTGTTTTTCCCCCAACAGCAAAGAACTGCTGTATGTTCAAGATCAAGTAAAGATAAGAATTATAAATGATGTGTCCAGTAAAATGACTAGCAGAAGAGACAGTATTAATTAGCCCACACTAAACAATTTCCATGTATCATATGCTTTACACACACATAACTACATCTAATCACTGTAAAACTTGTAATGCCTATTTCACTGGGTTGCTGGGCTACCATAATAAAGTATCATGGACAAGGTGGCTCAAACAACAGAAATTAATTTTCTCACTATTCTATAGGCAATTTAATATCACAGTTGCAATTTAGCCTCACAATTCTGAAATTAAAATGACAACAGGTTTGATTTCTTTAGAGGTCTCCTTTTACTTGTATTCAGATGGCTGTATTCACCCTTTGTCTACACATCATTTTCCCTTTCTATGTATCTATGGTCTAATTTCCTCTTGTAATAAGATCACCAGACACATTGGATTAAATGTGTCTAATGACCTTATTTTAGCATGCTACTTCTTTGAAGATCCTATTTCCAAATATAGTCACATTCTCAAGGACTGATGCCTAGTGCATCAACATATGAATTTTGACTGAAACACAATTCAGCCTATGGCA
The DNA here is from genome assembly GCF_001604975.1 of Cebus imitator. Classification (NCBI taxonomy): domain Eukaryota; kingdom Metazoa; phylum Chordata; class Mammalia; order Primates; family Cebidae; genus Cebus; species Cebus imitator. Next base: position 9,491,060 of record NW_016107351.1, on the reverse strand, counting down.
GTCATTTTGCATATTTGAAAGCTGAGACTCATAGAAGATGGACAGCTTTCTCTATCACTTGCTAGTCAGTAATGGAGCAAGATTAGAACCCAGATCTCCTGCCCCTGACCTGATCATTGTTTCTACTAAACACACAGGTGGTAGTTTTTAAAATAACAAAACACTAGTCTTCTTTAAAAGAAATATTAAATGTGTAAGATTTTTAAAATCCCAAGAATACCTATTTTTTACTATCCTTATTACAAAATGGCACTGTTAAGAGTACTTAACCAAAAAATCACTTTCTTTTATGTTATATGACTGGAATGTTGTTCCATTTTACATACACTGTTGCTTTTTATTTTTATCAAAAAGTAGTTGATATCCTGGTTATATTTGATCTAACTAAACTCAGAAATATTACTTCTCAGGTCTTTTGTGTTTTAATGTTGTAAAAAATTTATAGAAATATATTTTCTCTGTGATTATCATCTATAAAGTACAAAAGTGAAGCTCCATTAGTTTTACTTTTCTGTATCTTTAAAAAAAACAGTCCTGGGGAGAAAAAAAAGCAAAAACCTCAATTGTGAGTTGAACACAATTCACGAATGTTGAAGCTATAATTTTTTGACCATTAACATGTTCTTGTTAGTAAAGGTAAATGGTGTGCACATATTTCACCCCGAATTTTATACTCTTTTATTTTGTTATTGTTGAAATATGGCTTTCCTCTTGAATATGAATATAGGAGAAGGGTCTTTCTTTCATACCCTTATAGAACCTTGAAGAAAAAGGACAGCAGAATTGTGCTAGGCCCATGATGAAGACCTGTCTCAGAAAAAGCAAAACGAATATGCTCTATGAAGAAGTAACCTGGCTCATTATGTTTTAGAACAAGGAAGGATAAGCTGTTCTGCAGAGCAGTGTGGCCCTTTTAAAAAAGAAATGTGTGATTGCTTAAAATAACAAAAGCAGGAAGGGTTGGAGTGCTTAAAATCAGGTGAAATATACTTTGGCATAATAAAGATACTAAAAGCACACATACTAAAGTTATTTTAGTGAGAAATTAGCTATAGCTGGTGCTCATATTTTAATGAAAGGGACAGAAATGGGACAAAGCAGTAAAGTTAGAAAGCAGAAAAATAGCATAGAGTATGTTATGAGGCAAAATGCAAATGGGTGTGCATTTGTCACTGCACTATTGAATGCCACCAGGTAGAGCATTAAGGCAGAAGGTGCTGAGAAGCTGAAGATAGTGGCGCATGTATTTTCTGTAAAACACAATTATGATAGTCTTGTGTTGTATTTTATTTATGTCTGTTGGTATAGTTATAATAATTATGTGTATATATAATGTTAATATATACTACTTATAATCTTTATTGCACATATTACACTATAATATTACATTATAATTATATAATAAAACATAATTTTATTAATATGCTAATTTAATTTGCCTTTAATACCAAGTATATTATGGGATTTTTTCTTTTCCATTTAAAGTCACTGCTTAATTTCTACCTTGTCCTTGAAGAGGGTAGAATTTGGGATTCAAAGAGAGTTATGTTTAGCTATTCTGACCTCCTCAACTTTGGCACTTTAGATTTTTCTAAGTGTCTACCAATTAAAAATACTGCCATGAATTTTTAAAAATTATTTGTTGCCTTAGACTTAAGCTCTGAGTCAGTATCCTAATTTGTAAGTAATTCACAAGAGCTCTGTCAGTTCTTCTAAAACTGTCTCAGGGAGAATTTATTGGTTTGGAACTTTGAGGGCAGGCAGCTTCTATTCTACAATCTCTGCAAAGCCAAATAAACTAGAACAAATGAGAACATCTTTAGTTATCCTTGAGAGAATAATTTACCAGCAATTGTTTATGCACAGTCATCTACATGCATTGGATACAAAATTTATTGTATTACACATGCAATAAATTACAATAAGTTTTGAAAAGGGGTATACGATCTACATAAACAGTAAATGACACTTTAGAAGATTGGCGTGTACCAATGAAATCCACACATTGGCATATATTTTCTCAAGTGATATAGAACCAGATACAAAGCCTGAATGCCATTATATTACTTTGTTAGATGATAATAGGAGAAGGGTGTTCCTTAATAAGTACAGGTATCAAAAGAAGAAAGGAAGGTAATAATTTGAGATCATTTAGGTAGGGAGGAATAAAAATTGGGTATGGAAATGCAGTGGTACTCAGGTTGCACAGGTCATCAAATGGCACAGTAAGAACTGTGAACTACATCGTATGCAATAGAGACTTACTGGAGGATATTTAAGTAAGAGACTAGTCACATAATCAAAGAAGTACTTACTTTCCTTAATAGGCTATGCTAATCTATATTACACAGTAGACTCTAAATGTTTGGGTGTCTTCAGATCGATCCACTCTACAGTTTGTTTCTCCTGCTTCTTTCTGCACTGGTCCTTTGAGATTTACCTGTGTGGATTACATTAGGGAGCTCTTTTATGGATTGAATTGGGTTTTCACAAAATTCATGCATTAAAGTCTTAACCCTCAGCAGCTCAGAACGTGACCGTATTTAGCTTCAGTCATTACAGAACTAATCATGTTAAAATGAAGTCATTAGGGTGGGCCTTAATACCATATAACTGGTGTTCTTATAAAAAGAGAAAGTTAGTACACAGAGAGAGACCCATATAGAAGGTAGACAGCATGAAGACAGAAAAAAGGCTGACATCTTCAAGCCAAGGAGAAAGGTAGAACATATTCTATCGTCATAGGGAAAAAATAGGGAGGCAGGAGGGTAAAGTTAGAATGTGTATTCCCTTGACCTTATGTTGTGTCCCATGGGCTGGTTTTCTACAAAAGTCAAGGTCTTTGCTCCTGGCAATTGGCCCTCTACTCTGTTCCCATAACTCCTTTCTTCCTCTAGTCTTTAGATCTGTAGAGGTAATGTCAGAGTAACTATGTTGTGGCCCTGGCATTCTCTCCTATCCCTTTTGGCTCTTCTACTCTCTGACCACATCTTTGTGAAAAGTTCATTTATTTAACCTTACTCAAATTATATTAGTTGAAATGTTCCACGTATATTCTGCTGAGTATATGAGTCTTCACCAGTCAGTATGGTGAAGGACGAGTGAAAGGTTTAATGAGGCAGGACTCGAAGTGGCAAATTCCACCCCTTTCTGTATTCTATTAGCTGGAGCTTAGTCACATGGAGACACCTAATGACAAGGGAACCTGGAGAAGGTTTTCCAGCTTTGTACCCACGAGGAAGAGTACATCAGCTAAAGCTATGTGGAATAAACAAGATGAGAATTATTTCTCTAATATAGAGAAATAATTCTCTGTATTAGAGAAATATTTCTAATATAGAGAAATATTTCTACCTTTAGGATACCTATAGGATAAAAACAAACAAACAAACAAAAACCAGAAAACACAATTTATAACACTTAGTAGTTGAATTTGAACCAAAGTGTTCATATGTCCTTTAATCTTGGTTGTAAGTGGTTTATTGCATTGCTTATAAAATGTGAACTGATAATATGCTTTTTATCAATTAAATAATTATAACTTCATCATAATGCACACAGTGTCAGATTACATGTTATAAATAATTCCTTCTTTCTACTATCCTTCTATTAAACTACTCCAGGATTTACCCAGTGTACTGGTGCATAATGCCTGGGAATGAAAAATTGTTTTATCATCACATCACATGCCTTCTTATGCTGTTTGAGTGGTGGAAAATAGTATAAAAATGCAGCAAATTGTGCATTCAAAACACAGAGCTGTCTGAAAGAAACCACTAATTTTAGTGACAATTGGAACAAAGGCAGTGGAAACACTATCACTACAATAAACAACCAAGCTTTGCACTTCATTTGGAAGACACTAAAAATGAATCCAAGAACTGAGCAAGTGTCAATTAGAGCAGTAAAGCTGTGGCTCAGAGTACTAGAAAATCAGTAAAGTGAAAACAAAAATTAACTATTTAACCACTTTCTAAAAATAAAAATTTTGTTTCTAATAAAATGTATACATTATTTCATTAATCTTTTAATTAACCCATGTCAGTAGTGTCAAGAAAAACACGATCATGGAATAATGATTTTACTTTAACTTGAACAAAATAAAAAATGAACAATTGATTTTCATTTTAAATGATACTTATTCACCCAAGGAAATATTTCTGTAACATTAACCTATTTTTCTATTCCTTTCCAAAGTGGCATATAGTCATTTAACAAAAAACATAGAGTAGGAGTGAAACTTGATCATTTAACGCGGGTAAAGAGGATTTTAAAGTGTAACCTGCAAAGGCCAGTTAATTAGACTAGAAATTAACAATGTTTAAGTTTTTGTAATTTTTTTGTTTGTTTGTTTGAGATGGAGTCTCAAAAAAGAGTCTCACTCTTTCACCCAGGCTGGAGTACAGTAGTGCTATCTGTGCTCACTGCAATCTCCACCTTTGTGGCTTCAGTGATTCTCCTTCCTCAGCCTCCTGAGTAGCTGAGATTAAAGGTGCCCACCGCCACACCCAGCTACTTTTTGTACTTTTAGTAGAGACGGGGTTTCACCACCTTGGCCAGGCTGGTCTCAAACTCCTGACCTCAGGTGTTCTGCCTGCCATGGCCTCCCAAAGTGCTGGGATGATGGAGATGAGCCACTGCACCTGGCCTATAATTTTTAATTCAGTTTATTCAAGTGCTCTGATAAACTGATTACCAATCACCTTTTAGGGGCTATTTTTAAACACAAATTAACATAATTACACATTTAAAAGTAAGACATTTTCCGTCAATCTACTTGAAAACATATTACCTGTTACAAAATTACTGAAATGAATAAAAATATACTACTGTTATTAATACTGTTAGTCAAATCAGAGGAGCATAGAGTAGTCTTGGTTTTACTTTAACATCAGAGTTTTGGGAGCTTTTCCTCTTGAAAAAGATATTTGTGGGCTGGGTGTGATGGCTCATGCCTGTGTTCCCAGCACTTTGTGAAGCTGAAGCAAGTGGATCACCTGACATCAGGAGTTCAAGATAAGCCTGGCCAGCATGTTGAAACCCTGTTTCAATTAAAAAATACAAAAGATAGCTGGACGTGGTAGTGGGCGCCTATGATCCAAGCTACTAGGAGGCTGAGGGAGGAGAATCACTTACACTCAGGAGGCAGATGTTGCAGTGAGCTGAGATCTTGCCATTGTACTCCAGCTGGGGTGACAGAGTGAGACTCTGTTTCTAAAAAAAAAAAAAAGATTATTTGTTATTACTCTTTGCAAGTTAAGCTGAAATTATGGCACCAATGTCAGTCAATAAATTGTCTGGACCTTAAGGGTTTAGAAAATATTTTTGGTTGGATTATCATCAAAAAGTGCAGATGTTATCAGAAGCAGCACATAGCAGCTGCATTTATGTGAATTTGCTGGGAAGCTATTATATCAGGTATTTTATCATATATCCAGAATATAAAATTTCAAGGTGTACACAAGTCAGAGGCCTGAGTCTTACTGTTTCAGCAAAATTAATTTCGAAATGTATTTTGAAAGCACTTTTTAAAACAAGAGAATAATATAGGCTAGAAATAATCAAGATCATAAAGTATAATTGGCTTCCTTCTTCAAAATGCATGCTCTTGGTGAAAACTGGATCGTGACAATTTAGTGACATCTCCTGAGCCACACAAATGTATGTCCTTTAGAGGCTCAACAACTTAGGAAAACAAAGATTAGCACATCATAGGGATAGGGTTCAACAGGTACATGCTGATTATTCATGTCCTTTAATTTTACCTGAAATATGTCTTGTTTTTTATGATTTTTTTACTGTAACCTGATAAGAGAAGTTCTAATATAAATGACCTAAAGTTAAAATTTCTACTTAAATATTTCTGCTGCATATGATTCAGTTGACTCAGCTATAATTCTAGCTTGCCTCATTTTTCCATCTTTGCTAAGAGGTGAACTGTCTCCTATACTAATATAAACATATTGAAAACAAACTGAAAGTGAATAGTTTATAATTTTAATATTTCATATAAGTAAACAGAGATGAAAAAATATTCTTGCCAAAAAATAAAACAAGGTTATATTAATCATATTTTTGGAAAACCTTCCTGTGAGATATTTTAGTGTAAATATAACAATAAACAAAGTTTATGGTAATCTTATTAAGAGAAACATGTAATATTGAAGGCAATTATTGAATGATAAATTTTAATTCTCATTAACTTGTGCTATAATCTAGTTGAGTGCGTTTTGAAATGCTAGCTACATGATACTCTGAATTTAAGCCTTTGCAATGTTTCTTATAGATCACCATAGTGTAATTAGTTTACTGAATCAATAAATGTCAGAAAATTCAAATGTTGAAAGTCAGTTGTGTTAAGGGAGGTAAACTCACTTTTGAGAAACAATTAGGATAATCATCATTATTTCAGAAAATTAATAAAGTGATTTTACAGATACTGTCAAAATCTTTTCACAGGTTGAAAAGAACATATCCTACTTCATTAAGTGTTATTTCTTAAGTATCCTCTATTAATGAAAAGTGATTTTGTGAAAAGGAATTTTGAAGTATATGTAAAAATTCCTTTCATATGCTTTTTCATTCTATGTTCATTGAGATGCCTTCAGAATCAAAAGTCAAGTCCTTATTTGCTTCCTTCAGTTGTGTATTTTCAGGGTTAAAATACATAATATATTTTGGTTTACCTCAAATCTTCTCAAAAAGCATAGCTAAATATCTTTTTGTAATATGGCCTTTGTAAATATATAATGAGAGCATATTGAAGGTAGCAAGCTTCGAGTTAAATCACTACAACAATAGCAAAGTTAAGTTTCAAAGTATTCTAATTAGGAAGTGTGGCACACTTCCAAAAGGGTCTTCACAGTTAATTGACCAGAGCCCACATGGAATAATGTGGTCTGCATATCATTTAGCTTATATGCATCAGTCTCTCCCCAAATTGACATTCTTTATAGTTGTTGGTTATCTGCTGCTTTGGTATACTCTCTGTTATGACCTTGCAGGTTGCTTTAATTGCTAAAGCCTCATTGATCACCACATGTCAATAAAAATGAATACATTAAGTCTCTATCCACAGATTCACTAGCAGAAAAATTCCAGGAACCATTGAAGTGTAAATTCCTGGATAATCCTGTCAGATGTACTACTTATTTTTAAGGGAACTAACCATTAATGACTAATTATCATGCTACTGCAATAAAACACAATGGTAATTAAATTTGCCAAATTTAAGCTAAAAGAAAAATTGATCTATTTATTTTACACTTGATAGCCAAAAGGCTGAGAAGCAATGATCTAGTTTTTTGTTTTGTTTTATTTTTTGTTTTTTTTAGAAAAAGCATTTTTATAAAGAGCTTTGCAAGAGTTTAATAAATATCATTTGAAACAATACGGTAATATTGTGCAAAATTGTTCTTACATATAATTGACTAAATAATTACTAGAAATAGTGATTCTGTAATTACCAGAAACAGAATAATTCTAAAAAAGTCCAAAGAGTTCGGCATAGATGGAGACTTCCATTTGAAAACTGTGGATAGTCATGGTATGATTAGTTGCTAATACAAATTTAGAATAGAATAGTCTGAAATCTGAAGGACAGGGTTTAAGAGAAATAGTTGATCCTTGTAACTACTTGCAGCACTTGACCCTATTCTGTCCAAAGCCAACCCCTCTGCCAATCCCTAGACGCCATCCCTTTTCACATTCTCAAGGACTTCTCTTCTTCAGGATCACTTTTATTTTCTTGTATTATTCATTTTTTTCTCTCTGCTGGACCATTTCCAAAAAAAAGGAGAGGAGGGGGAAAAAAGGATTTAAAATTTCTCAGCTGCAACACACAGCACCTCTGGAGAGCTTATATTACTTTGATTCTGATCCTCTTCAAAGCCAAATGTCAAAAGTTTGCTACATATGAGACTCTGATTTTGTTACCTGTTACTTACTATTCAATCCATTCCTATCTAGCATCCATGTTCCCACAACTGGCACACCTTTTGTTAATATCACCTACAAATAGAGAGTTTTATCATTCAAATTGTTAAATATTTTAAAAATAAAAAAAAAGAGTGCTGTTATGACTCTGGGACAATGTAAAAACAGAATCTGTTCTAAGCAATAAGAGACAGTGGTCACTGTATACAACCTTCATGTTAACAAAGCCAATTCTGTCTTTATTGTCCTAAGCATTTTAGTGAACACACTCTATTTTCTTGAAATAATTTTCTGTGTCTGCTTCAAAAACAGTAAATTTTTGGTGTTTCTCATATCTCAGTGGCCAATTGTCCTTTCTTTTTTTATACCTGTTCCAGCTTGGACCTTTCTTATGCATTTCGGACTCATCTACCCAAACACCTACCTAATATTTTCTTTTATATGCTTCATCTGTATCTGAAATTTAACATATCCAAAATACAAGTGCTGGTCTCCTACCCCTGACATCGCTTCTCTACTCTCCTTTCCTTCCTTCTTTCCCCACTCACACGTCCCCTTATGGCCTTTCTTGTCTCAGCAAGTAACACTATTTTCTACCTATATAATGAAAGTCATTTTTCACCCTTTGAAGTTTACTGAATGTTTTATATCTGTGTGCATATTTTAAGTAAGTTGTAAACTGTCAAAAATATGAAACCAGAGTTGATTTAGCTGAGTTATTGTTACTGTGGTTATTTTAAATAGATAAAATCATTAACTCAACTTTTGAGTAAAACTTTATCTCATAATATTTTATGGTTGAAGAATATGTTAATTATTGAAGAACCTTCTCACTAAAATAGAAACTTAATTTTATTCAAATGGTTGAAAATTTTAGGATGGATTTAAAAAGGAATGCAAAATGGAAGTTTTAGTGCTACAGTAAACATTTTCTTCCATAAAATGTTAGCATTTTAAAATAATCAAAAGCGATTATGTTCATCTTAAGTTTGTGTAAAAGCGGCTTAAGTATCGTGACTTATTCAGAGCTGTAAAAAGCTTGCCATTGGTGATCTCATTGGCAACTCTAAAGAATTTGGTTTCTTTTTTGTTTTAATTTTTTTTTTCGAGACAGAGTACTCTATCACCCAGGCTGGAGTGTAGTGGTGCGATCTGGTCTCGCTGCAACCTCCATCTTCTGGGTTCAAGCAATTCTCCTGCCTCAGCCTTTCAAGTAACCAGGATTACACGAATGTGCCACAACACCTGGCTAATTTTTGTATTCTTAGCAGAGACAGGGTTTCATCATGTTGGCCAGGCTGATCATAAACTCTTGACCTCATGATCCACCTGCCTTGGCCAAGAGTTTGGTTTCTTAACATATCTATGAAAGGAAAGTGACTCCGCTGTTGGTACTCTACCACCTCGAGAAGCATGATGATCCTGTAAGGTTAGGAAACACTACCTCCTACATGTCTGTCAGCAATTAGAACTAATTAGAAACCTTAATATTTGTATATATTAAACTTATAGTTAAAAGGTTTAGCTGTCTGAATTTGAAATGGACATTGATTTTACAACTAGGAAATTAAATGGCTTAATGGTCTAGATTTGATGGTTCATATTAATCTGTATAGCATGTGACATCTTACTTGAAATGAAAGTGGTTATATAATTGAATTGACTTCCTTTCCAATCAGTTTTCATATCAATAATAGTTAATCCCTGAAGAGAAAATACTCTAAAATCAAAAGCTGATTATTTTGAGAATGAGAACTTTGCTTACTGTTTTTAGTGTTCTGAGGATTTGACAGATTGCTTTGCAGAAAAATCAGGAAATGTTTACTGAATGATTGAATGAATGAATGAATAAAATATTTACAAAGTAGGCATTCAACATTTTAAGAACAAAATTATCTAAAAGAAAAACTAAAAAATAAAAAAGTATTTTATATGCCTGTAGTCCTAATGGGCACATATTACATTTTAAAAGACAGTTATAAAATGTTATCTATATAAAAAGAACTATTTATCATGCACATTATTATTCTGAAGGAAAAATCTACTACAAATGGAAGTAATGATTACTCTTAGATACACTTGTAAGGTGACAGGAATATTAAACCAAGTGGTAGCACAAGGTGAACACAGACATTATGCTCATAATAATTAACCTCTCACTCCATCATTGTAAGAACAATTAAGAACAAATTTATTAATAGGTTGTAGTATGCTAATGTGATAATAATCATGTGAGGATTACTTCTGAGACTCCCCTAATAAAAAAAAATAAAAGGAAAACAGGACTCAAAGATAACACTATGACAGTATTTTTATACTCAATTAACCAACTGAGCCTTCACAAAAGAAAGTTCCATGTTTCCTCCCTGAAGTATCCCAGCCCTTCCAGTTGACCAAGTACTCCAAGGTTTTAAGGTGCAAGGTCTTCAGCAGGTGGAGAATAGCAATATGACCTAACAACCTTTATCTACCACTGCCTTATTTCTTGCTGCAAAGGAGAATGTACATGTTTATCCATATTCCAAGAGGGTTAGACCCTCGGCTTGTCTGTATCCCTTTCAGCATTGCACAAATGGCCCACACTTACTTGCCTAATGGAATGAGGCAATTGAGTGACTGTTCTCAAATTAAAGGAGGTAACATGTTTCCGATAACATGAAGTCTTCCCTTCAGTTGGCATCCTTTAAATGTCCTTATTGGAAAAAAAAATGTCTGTCTGTCTATCTTTCTGTCTATCTCAGCACTATTGACATTGGGGTTGGATAATTCTTTATTGTAAGGTGCTGTCCTTTGTATTATAGTATGTACAGCTGCAACTCTGGATTCTATCCCTTCCCTCACTTGTGAGGAGCCAAAGTCATTCCAGTTGTTGTGAAATATTTCTGGAAGGGGAGGATGGAGAGGGCAAAATCACAACCCCTCATTGAGAACCTCTGATCTAAACACACACACACACACACACACACACACACACACACACCACACCACACCATACATACTCTCTCTCTTTCTCTCTCCCTAAACTATTTGAAAACACTAATCAGCAGTTTCCAAGTTATTACAAAAGGTGGGTAACTGTTTTTGTTTTTGTATCCTAGTTCTGAGAAAGAGAAAAAGAGGAAGCTGTCAATCTGTGCATTTTGAATTTGTAAAAGAGTAAATAGCACATTGATTATGTTTAGGATTTACAAAATGGATTATCTTTAAATGGTTAACTAGTCAAAGATAAATTGTTACTTGTCAGCCTGACCTGACTAGAAGAATGTATGTAATTTAAAAAAAAATTTTCTCTAGATATGAAAGACAAAAGTAACGTGTATTTCTAGCTGAGAATATAAGAGTTATGCTAATGAGGAATGACATCCTCCTAAATTACCCACCCCTTCAACCACAGCCTCTGATTCAGTTTGACTGTGTACCCACCAAAATCCCATCTTGAATTGTAATTCCCATAATCCTCACATTCATGGGAGGGACTCAGTGTGAGGTGAGTGAATCACGGGGGAGTTTCTTCCAAGCTATTCTTGTGATATTAAGTTATCATGAGATCTAATGGTTTTCTAAGGGGTTTCCCCCTTTGTTCTGCTCTCATTCTTCTCCTTCCTTGAGCCATGTGAAAAAGGAGATGTTTACTTCCCCTCCCATTGTGATTTTAAGTTTCCTGAGGCCTCCCCAGCCATGCTAAACTGTGAGTCAATTAAACCTCTTTCATTTATAAATTACCTAAATTTCCCAGTCTCCTCTGGTATTTTTTTTTTAAGATGGAGTCTTGATCTGTTGCCAGGCTGGAGTGCAGTTTTGCAATCTTGGCTCAGTGCAACCTCTGCCTCCTGGGTTCAAGCGATTCTCCTGCCTCAGCCTCCTGAGTAGCTGGGACTACTGGTGCATGCCACCGCACCCAGCTAATTTTTGTATTTTTCATAGAGACAGGTTTCACCATGTTGGTCAGGATGGTCTTGCTCTTTTGACTTCATGATCCACCCACCTCAGCCTCCCAAAGTGCTGGGATTACAGGTGTGAGCCCCCAGCCCTGGCCCCAAGTATGTCTTTACTAGCAGTGTGAGAATGGACTAATATAGTAAATTGGTACCACAGAGAGTGAGGCCCTGCTATAAAGATACCTGAAAATGTGTAAGTGACTTTGGAATTGGGTAACAGGCAGAAGGTGAAACAGTTTGGAGGGTTCTGAAGAAGAAAGAAAAATGTGGGAAAGTTTGGAACTTCTTAGAAACTTGTTGAATAGCTTTGACCAAAATGCTGATAGCAATATGGACAATGAAGTCCAGGCTGAGGTGGTCTCAGATGGACTTGAAGAACTTGTTGAGAATTAGAATAAGGTGATTCTTACTATGCTTTATCAAGGAGACTGACAGCATTTTATCCCTGCCTTAGAGATCTGTGGAACTTTGAACATGAGAGAGATAATTTAGGGTATCTTGTGTATGAAATTTCTAAGCAGTAAGGCATTCAAGAGGAAGCAGGGCCTACAAGTTTGGAAAACTTTTAGCCTGATGATGCAATAGAAAAGAAAAACCCATTTTCTGGGGAGAAATTCAAGCCTCCTGCAGAAATTTGCATAATCACCAAGATGGGGAAAATATCTCCAGGGCATGTCACAGACCTTCACAGCAGGTCCTCCCAATACACGCCCAGGGGCCTTGGAGGAAAAGATGGCTCATAGTTCACCCCCCACCCCCCACCATTGTGTGCAGCCTAGGGATTTGGTGCTTTGCACCCCAGCCACTATAGCCGTGGCTCAGAGTCCCAAAACACAGTTCTGGCTGTGGCTTCAGAGGGTACAAGCCCCAAGCATTGGCAGTTTTCATGTGTGTTAAGCCTACCGGTGCACAGAAATCAAGAATTGAGGTCTGGGAAACTCTGCCTAGATTTCAGAAGTATGAAATCTAGTTATGAAATCTTTCATCCTTGCCAGATATGAAAACACCTGGATGTCTAGATTTCAGAGGCAGAGCCCTCATAGAGAACCTCTGCTAGAGTAGTGCAGAAGGGAATTGTGGGATCAGAGCCCCCACCAGCATCCTTACCGGGGTACTGCCTAGTGGAGCTATGAGGAGAGGGACACATCCTCCAGACCCCAGAATGGTAGATCCACCAACAACATGCACTATAAGCTTGGAAAAGCCAGAGACATTCAATACCAGCCCTGAAAGCAGCTGGGAGGGGGGCTGTACCCTGCTAAGCCACAGGGGTAGTGCTGTCCAAGGCTGTGGGAGATCACCTCTTACATCATCATGACCTGGATGTGAGACATGGAGTTAAAGGAGATTATTTAGGAACTGTAAGGTTTGATGACTGCCCTACTGGATTTTGGATTTGCATGGGAACTGTAGTTCCTTCATTTTGGTTGGCCAATTTCTCTCAGTTGGAGCAAGTATATTTACCCTATGCTTTTACCCCTACTTTATATAGGAAGTAACTAACTTGCTTTTGATTTTATAGGCTCATAGGCAGAAGCAGCTTGCCTTGTCTCAGATGAGACTTTGAGCTTGGGCTTTTGAGTTAATGCTGGAATGGGCTACGACTTCAGGGTGCTGTTGGAATGGCATGATTGTGCTTTGAAATATGAGGACATGAGGTTTGGGAGGGGCCAGGGCTAGAATGATATGATTTGGCTGTGTCCTCACTCAAATCTCATCTTGAATTGTAGTTCCGATAATTCTCATTTGTGGTAGGAGGGACCCAGTGGGAGGTAATTGAATGATGGAGGTGGTTTCCCTCATGGTATTCTTGTGATAGTAATTTCTCAGAAGATGGTTTTCTAAGGGGCTTTCCCCTTCACACATCTCTCATTCTTCTTCCTGCCACCATGTGAAGGACATTTTTGCTTCCCCTTCCACCATGATTGTAAATTTCCTGAGGCCTTCCATGCCATGCTGAACTGTGAGTCAGTTAAACCTTTTTCCTTTATAAATTACCAAGTCTTGGGTATGCCTTTATTAGCAGCATGAGAATGGACTAATACAGCTACTTATAATAGTCTAGAGAGGAGGATTTGTGGGGAACTAGCCAGGATAAAATTTTTAAGAACTCACAGGGGAGCTGTAGCAAAGATTATTTTGTAGTCACACTCAGGGCTGTTCTGTTTGATCTTGCAATTTTCCAGTTCAGCTGACACCCTGCTGACACCCTGGCACCCCCACAGTACTCCAGAGATAGAGGGAAGCAGAAACCTCGTGACCATTAACCACAGTTCACGGAGCATCCTTAATACCACAGCATACCTCATTTTTTCTCAGAGACTATGTGATCAAACCACAATAAAAATCTAACTTGGAACAAAAGTGGGGAATAGAGTGAGGAGCATGACTCTGGCGAAACTTACTCATTTTTCCATGAGACAGAGCCTTCCCCCAATTATAGCCATAGTTTTGAATTGCAGCATACAGGAATATCTACCAATAACTCAGGTTTTATGCAAGACATATAATTTTATTTTCTACATCTTAATTTACATTTCTAGCCTCCATTCTGATGAGATAACAGAAAATCAATTTCAGTCAATGAGAGTTTCCTTCTCTCTCCCTGTGATTTTATCACAGTGCCAAGGCACAGATAGTACAGGTAATCATGTAGATATTAATACCATCCGATCACATTGGCCTCTGGTGAAATAGACCAATTTTTCCTGGTTTTATCATTTGAACACACAGAAGGCAGAACACAGGAAAGACTTTTTTTAGACATAAGGGCAAGAAGAAACTCACTTTAGTGCTTTCTTCCCTATAAGAAATAGCATATAAGTAGTTATTAGAAAATTAAATGATTATTACTTTCCAAAATATTACTCTGAATCTTAAGACACATACCTTAATATGTACTCAAGTGTATTCAGTCATGAAGAACTAAATAGCCATACCAGAACTTTGCAGAGATTTTTTTTTTCAAACAAGGTCTTATGTAGATAGCTATAGTATGAAATAATTAAAGGAGAGCCTCTTCTGTTTAAGACCTGGATTGGAGGTAATAGGAGGAGTTAGATAAGGAACTACTGGCCCTACGCTATGGTTTCTCTGTTTCTGCTAGAATTTCTCCTGTGTCACCACTCTGGAATCTAAACAATCATATGAAAACATTTTGAAAAACACTGCTGCATTTTAAATGTTTTAATTTGAATAGTATTAATAGCAAAATAGTTACAGGTAAGTATATGCATTATTTGCTAGAGTTAAAAACTAGAATTTTTTATATTATTCCTGAAATAATAAAGATGCAACTAAATTCTAAAATAATAAAAAATAATAATCTTCCTGAATATCACTGCTTTATAATTGTCAGAAACTTGTCATTATTCAGTGAAATCTAATTCAACAACAACAAATGTATTTAAATGGCCTATTTTGATAAGGCTTGAATATTTTTCACTTTTTTTAGAGCAGAAATAAAGCATACCACCTAAAACAAGTTTCTGGAAACAAGTAAATTAAAGCAAATTCTAATACTGCCTTCTATTCAAACCTCTGTGCTTGTTACAGAATAACTCAGAATTTTAAATCTCTCATTTGTTAAATGCAGGTAATAATAGTACCTGCTGCAGACGGTAATTGTGCATACAGTATAATGTACTGCATGTGCCTTGCATGTAGAAAGTGCTCAATAAATGTTTGTAAGTATTTTGTTCTTGAGCATTTTCAAATTACAAATATATGTGTATAGCTTTTCATTGTAGTGAATAAAAACTACAATTATCATACCACTGTGTCCAGGAACATGAAGTAATGGTTCATTCAACATTATGTCATTATTATTGCGTACCATACAGTGTTGTCTTGAAAAGAATGAGTTCTTGAGTTAGAGTTCTACTACCGTCATCACTTGCTGTGCAACTTGAGTCAAGTCCCACAACTTCCCAGTGTTACTGGGCTTATTGAGAATCAAAAAAGCTAAAATAGGTGAAAACATTTAGTATCACTTAATAAATGTTAGCCAATATGATCATTAATAGGTTATCATCAACATTGATATTTTTGTTATCTATCATTAACTTTTACCTAAGGGCAGCCATTGTATGCTGGGTGATATTTGGAAAATTTACTCATGTGCCTGGGTAGAACATAGAAAATTTTACTAAGATGTACCATAATGTCTCAAAAAAGTTCAAAATAAAGATGCATAAATAAAGTTAAACCTTCAATTTCTTAGCACCTAGCTATGGTGAGTGATAAATATTAAGTATTTATAAAGATTTGCCTAATGAATAAATGAATGAATGAAGTGTGAATAAATGAGGTAATCAATATAAGGAAGACAAAACAAACCAGAGGATAAGCAAAGAAAAATAAAGGCCTAATGGCTTATGAAGAACTCATGCAGAGGTACATCCACGTACACTAAAATATGAAATAATTTTAACAAGCTCAGAATTTGAGTGGTTTACTGCTGCTCTTGTTAATTTGGCATAAGTTCAGTTGCCATAGATCAGAGACTAGAAAATGAAGATTTTATAATACCAGGGTGAGAATTAATTTAAGCATCAGAATTTTATATCTGAGTTTAGGTTCTTATTCCTTTTGATTATAAATGTAGAAAAAGGGATTTGACTTTGAAAGTACTTGCTAAGGAATGATCATACAGGCAAAAACACAAATTCCAGGAACTGAGCCAGGCTCTGATTTCTTCTGTCCCTGGAGTGTTTTATTTAAGGAAACCATTGATTTCTGCCACTACTCTGAGGAAATTCATGTGCGAAAGTTGCCAGAAAATCTGCTTCCAATTCCGTTTTCTAGGATCCTTTCCAAGGAGAGATCAACTTCTTTTGGATTAGCACATGAGCAGCTTTGCTGAAAGTAGCCTTTTATACATTAAGCTCGGTTTTTGTCCGATATGTTAAAAGGAAAGAGAAAAGTCTCTGTGATAGTTTCTATGAAGCTCAGAAACTACAGCTTGCTTTATTTTAATATTTAGCAGAAAGAAAAATACTACTATAATCAAATGAAGTTTTTCCAAAGAGAATGTCAGCAGTTTATGATTTGCCTGAGGCTTATTTGAGAGCATTTCCTTACAATATGCTAAAGTACAATTAAAAATGTCTAGCTTTATGTCTTGTGATTTGAAGAACAGTGCAAAATGACTAGCAATTTTTATTAATGAGTAAACATTCTTTCAAATTAGGTCAATAAAAAAATCTCACACTTTGCAGCTTAAAATAATGGAACATATGAACTCCTCCGAGTAACTGATGTATTTACTCTTAATGCATATGGACAGAACATTGTACCCTCAGAATGGGCCTCAGATTCATACATAAAACATCTGAGAGCAACCTGATACAGGCAGAGCATGCTTGATATTCTCGCCAAGAGTAATTCCATATTAGGATGGAGAAAATGTAAACCATGATGGTGTTTAGTCTCAAATAAACATGGCCAGTAATGCCATGACTGAGAAGCTACATAGATACAGTTTGGTTAAAAAGTTTATTATTTTTTGGAGCCACACAGAAGGCAGAACTGAAAACAGAGAGCTGCCACGTGACTTGTGGAATGTGCTTTCTGTGTCAGAAGCCATCAGGCCTATGTTCTTGTTTGAAATGAATTTACAATTTCATGAAAAACACCTATGTGGCTCTCAATGTACTTCAAACACCACCAAACCTACCACCAGATACTAAAGATGCTGCAATCCATTTAGTGTAGTAGTTGGTTACCAACATCCAGAATCTTCATCACCAGTGTGGCTCTTCTGGTCACATATTGCCTATTCTTGTGTGTGTGTTCATACAACTATTGTTTGTTGCATTTTTGCGCTGGATTTTGTATTGAAAAATTAAAGAGCGACAGACACACCAATCCTCTCCAAATTCTACTTTATTTCAGAGGTAACTACTTATATATTTTTGGAAGTTTCTTCTATATTTCAACATACACGCTTCTAAATAATAAGTGCATTTTACAGTTTTTCTGTATTCAATTCCAAAATTATCACTGACTTTTTGTTCTGAAGGATGAGGAATTACCTGTCTTATATCAACCCTGCCTGTTTTGCTTGATCATCCCCAAAATTAGATCCATTGTTTGAAAAGCACAAGCAAAGTATAAACCATTATAAATAGCATGTACTGATATTTTTGCACAGCCAAGTATGCTATAGTTACCTTTCCTTATAACTTCACTGCCCTTTCCAGTAAATAATGTCCTTGTTTATATTTGCATAATTTTATTATGCTTATCTTTTTTTAAACTCTTCAGAAGATTTACTTTATGACTCCTAGTAATGAAACTTCATTTTGCTATTCTGTTTGGCCAAATGGTTACTGAATGTCTTATTTTCTCTTTCTTTTGTTTCATTTATCTGAAATAAAATGCTAGAACATAGTGTAGATTAGCTTTTTGAATCAAAGGTTGCTTGGAAAGTGACAGTCTTGCCACATCGTTATGTATATTTATTCCACCCTCAAACTTAATTTTATACTTAGAATTTATACATGAAATGCGAACCATTTCCCTCAGAATTTTGAAGGCATTGCTCCATTGATTTCTAGCATCCTGTGTTGCTGTGAAATGTCTAATAATTTTCAGATATTTACTTATTGATGTATGATATCTTTTAATTTCTCTTCATTTCTCATGAAAGTTTTGAGGTTTCTTCTCTATTTTTAGTCTCCTGAAATTTCACAAAACTGTGCAGTCTTACTCCATGCTGACTGCTATAATGAAATACCATGAACTGGGTAGTTTATACATAGTAGAAAATGAATTATCATAGTTCTGGAGGCTGGGAATTACATGATGAAGGAACCAGCTGATTCAGTCATGGGTAAGGGCAGGATTCCTGGTTCATAGATGACGCTGTCTCATAGTGTCCTTACATGGTGGAAAAGGTGAGCAGTCTCTCTCAGACTTTTCTTATGAGTGTGCTAATCCTGTTCATGAGGACTCTGCCCCCATGACCTAACCACCTCTCAAATGCGCCACATGCTAATAACTTGAGGGTTAGAATTTCAACATATGAATTGTGGAAGACACAAATATTTAGACCATAGCATGTGCTTAGTGTTTTTCTTTTATATTCCACTCTGCTGGATTCCCATAAGCCCTTTGTGGCATCGTGCAGCAGTAGTAGTTTCTTAGTCTCTTACATTCTTTCATTGATTTTCTACATTTTTATCTTTTGTCCTAAGCTTTGGGATATTTTCTTTACTTCGTGTTTTTCCTGATACTGTTGTTTTTTGACAAGAATAACCTTCTATTTTCTCTCTGAGGATATTATTACATTACAGTTTTTTGAAGATTTTGTCTATTCTCTCATGTATCAATCGTGGCCCCAGCCAGAGACAAATATATTTACAGTCAAAGAGTTTAAACACAGAGAGTTTAATGGAAATGTTATTTATAGATGTTTGGACATTGGCATGGGAAGCAACAGGAGACTCATAATGGCCAAGAAGGCATTACCAACTGCAGGCCTGAGAAGGAGGAAGTATGACCATAGCCTAGATCTTGGAGCTGTATAGGATGCACTATCTGACAGAAGTTTGCAGGATGGAGAATCAGAACCACTGCCAAAACTATGGCATAGAGGGGATAAATATCTAATCACTTTTAAAGGAGAGTGGGGAATATATGGCTGCACAAGGTGAGGAAGGGGCATTTGCTTGCCCTGAGTATAAGCTTCAACTAGTATCCGTAGTGTTAATCCTGCTCCTTTCAGCCTGTATCCCATGCCTTTTATTTTTATGGAATAAGCTGGCTCTCTTCTACTAGTATCCTCCTCTACAGTCATGAATCATAAATTCTGCTAAATTAGCACTTCTTCATCCAAAATTTAGTCTCCTTTTTTAACTTTACCATCCACTTGTATATATATCCGTTTTCTATATCTTTGTGAATTTTTACTTTATTTATAGTAAAGAAAAAGAAAGTAGAATCTCACTAAGGAGAGGTGATAGAGGATAACTGCACATGGCTGATTCTTTATCTTTAAACAGAACTAATAATACAATTTACTTTTGTGATAATATCCAGTTGCAATGTAGTGGCCATGCTAATTTCCACCAGAAGAATACAGTACATGCTTCACAGCTGAAACACCTGAGGTTCTTTGAGAAAAGAGAGAAAAAAAATTTTAAATGAGGGTCTTATTAGACATCAGCTTCTACTATTTTTGAAAATCAAATTTGCCATTATTAACCCCCTTAGCATCTCAAATGCCTTCTCCCTTTTTTCTGTACTTATTCATCCTCCAGCATATCTCTGTCCACCCCAATATTCATCTGGCATACTTAGGTAGACACTGAAATAGATAAATAAATACTAACAAATACCTTTCAAGATCTCCTCAGTCTAAATCTCCTGAGCCCTCATTCTTCATTATTTGTTTGGGGACAATTGTTCTAAATAGGCTATTAAAATTTTTTATTTAAAACTTTTTACTTATACTAGTTTGTCAAAGAATGATTATTTTTCATGTGCTCTTAAAAAAAATTACTGAAATATTCATGGTTGCAAAATCTGAAACAAATATAAAATATTCTGCGGATATTAAAAAAGTATGTATGTTCTGTTTATAGGCAAAAATTTGATATCTATTTTAATTACATTTTATTGGTCATATTTTTCAAATGTTCTATATTCTTATTTTTTCAGTTTATTTCATAATCTAGTAATGTATTAAATTTCCAGGCTATATTCAGATATCAGTTCATTCCCCTTTAATTTATAACAGCTTTTACTAATACACATTCATCATTTTAGATATATTTATGTATATATACACATATATATGCATGTGTATATAAACATACATACAAATATACATATATGTATTATACACATACATATATGTTGTATATACATACATACCTACAAATATACACATATGAAAACATATATATGTGTATATGCGTGTGTGTGTGTGTGTGTGTGTGTGTGTATTTGATATGAGGCCTCACTTTGTAACCAAGACTAGAGTGCAGTGACGCAATCATAGCTCGCTGCAGCCTCAAACTCCTGGGCTCAAGCAATCCTCCCAACACAGCTCCTGAAGTAGCTAGGACTACAAGTGCAAGGCACCACACCTGGCTGGTTTTGAAATAAAATTTTGTGTATTGGTAGGATCTCACTATGTTGTCCAGGCTGGTCTGGAACTCCTGGGCTCAAATGATCATTGCCTCAGCCTCCCAATCTCCATGCTGAGATTATAAGTGTGAGTCACGCTGCTCAGCCTATTTTATATATTTAAACTGCTTTGGGACTTTTATAAATATATGAGCCTAATTATCTCACTTTCTGTTTTGAATTTTGATTGCTGCTGAATGCTAATGCTTGACCTAATTTTTTGGATTCCATTTGTATGATCTAACTTTGCCAACTCACTTCTAAGTCATTGGTTCTCACATGTGTCTTTTATTTAATTCTCCAAATTTGAGAGACTTTAACCTAATTTTAATAATTTGTGTTCTGCTAGTTACTGTTTTATGTTTCATGGATTGTCAACATTTTTCTCCTCTATGGTGTTATATGATGCTGTATTGTAATCATTTTATCACTGACTTCTAACATAAACCATTATTTTATAATTTGTGAATGGTCAGATTAATTTTATATTCAATCATCTTCAATATATTATTAAATAGCTGCCAGACTTAAAAACAGAACTGCAGCTTTTTAACATCCCTCTAAGCAAGATTCAGTGTTTCTCTCCTTATTATCCCCACACATACACTTTGTAATATGTAAAATCATTCATCTTGAATTTCTAAAGACTTTTTAAAAGAGTCCACATTTTCTTAAAAGCTGATTAAACTTTATGCTGGTAGTTAAAACCAAGATTAAAATAAAAATTACTACTCAACTAAAATTTTTGATTATCCAAAATTCGAATGTTTTTCTCTTAGCATAAATGTTATAGGTTTTGTCTGAGGAACGAAAATGTCCTTGAACAAAGCATAGAAAGTTTATCATCATAGTAGGTGAGAGTACACAGAGTAAAAACCAATATATATACACATCAGGGTGACCATGTAATATTTCAGTCAAGCCAATGTTCTGGCTAGAATCTATGTGTTTTATTTGTCATATTACTCTAAAAGACAAAGAGAGAATTTTCCATGGCTTATGAAAATATTATGAACATGCTTTTTTCACAAATATACACACACACAACAACAACTTGGGCTTCTTCGATTTAAATATGAGTGTGAAAGACAGAATGGCATTTAGAACAAGAAAATAAAGAAATTTAGTTTTCATTTAAATCCAACTAAGATTGTCTTTCAATGGCAGTGATTATTAGCCATCTTTTCCTCTTAGAGACCATTTCATGGCTTGCTTCAGTGGAAGTAAAAGGCTCATTGGACGTGAAGATTCCCAATAGGGACAAGATAGCAATGAGACTAATTTCCAATTAGGAAAGCCTTGAAACTAGGTACAATAAAAATCATATTCAGTCTCAGATACTATTTTGAGGATTCACTCTCATTCCATGGTAGGAAAATATAATAAATCAGATTTTATTTTTAGCCTTGAGTTTCTATCAGCCATCAGAGAGTGCTGCAGAACAGAATCTGACTGTTGGAAGCAAAGAGAAAATGTTAGCCAGGACCCCTAAATGTTGTGTTAATTCTCAGACTCATGGGTCCTGCCTGGTTAAATGTCCTGAATCCTTTTTTTTTTTTCTTTTTTTTTCATCTGCACTAACACAGTGCTATTAAATCTTAAGAGTCCATGGATGACCTAATTTTACAATTATAAATGCCCCAAGGGTAACTCATCTGTGTTTCCCTCTACTGATAAGAATCACTAGTTACTCTTAAAAGATAGTGCTGGATTTCTTAAACCCTAAGGTATATAAAATATAAACTTACCCCTAAATAAAAGAGTTTTTTCTCTCCTTTTGTCTCACATATAAATCCTCACTAAGAGCACTTCATAGTACATATCTTTTAAAAAATTCAGATTTATCAAAATGTGCGTAAATATAATTGAGACTCTATAGACCTATCAACGTAAATGGACACATCAACAACTTACTCTAGTGTGTGTTATCAGCTGCCATGAACAAAAACCATGTATCTCCTACCTTTACTCAGATTTCATTTTGCTTTATACTTTTTGAAACAAGCCAATGCAGACCCAAATAGTAAGAACATTTTTTCAAATTCTAATAATCAACATATGAAATTGGTGCTTATTTCAACCAAAGCCCCATGACCAGTGGCATTGTCTATTTATGGCCCTGTCTTGGTAAGGATTTCTTTGTATTTTGCTAGATTAAACTTCTAGTTCTTTGCTGGAAAGAAAAAGAAAAAGAGAAACTGTGTTGTGCTGTCAAGGATCATGTTTCTCTGTGTAGAAGCTCTTTAGCTTAATTAGGTCCCACTTGTCAGTTTTTGTTCGTATTGCAGTTGATTTTGGAGCCTGTCATGCCTGGTGATTTCTCAAAGAACTTCAAACAGAACTACCATTCAAGCCAGCAATCCCATTGCTGGGTATATACCTAAGGGAATATAAATTGTTCTACCATAAAAACACTTGCACTCATATGTTCATTGCAGTACTTTTTACAATACAAAAGATATGGAATCAACCCAGATGCCCATCAATGGTGGGCTGGATAAAGAAAATGTGGTGTTGTACACCATGGAATACTGTGCAGCCATAAAAGAGAATGAAATCACATCCTTTTTAGTAACACAGATGTGGCCAGAGGCCATAATCCCAAGCAAGTTAATGTAAAAACAAAACCGAATATCACATGTTCTCACTTATAAATGGGAGCTAAACATTGAGTTCACTTGAACACAAAACGAACAAGAAGCACAGGGCCTCCTTGAAGATTGAGAATGGGAAGAGGGTGAAGATTGAAATCTTCCTATTGATTTCTGTGATTATTACCTGGATGACAAAATCATTTGTACACCAAACCCCAGCAACATGCAATTTACCCACATAACAAGCCTGCACGTTTCCCCTGAACACGACAAACACTACCATTACTTTTACACCGACCTAATACAAGATAGAACAAAAAAAAAGGGTCATGTCGACGATGGTATAATTTCAGAGTTTACCAATTCTCTGTACCCAGACGCTACAGAAGTTTGCTTTTTGTGTCTCCCCTTACAGGAGAATGAGTACATTTTATATTGTATTTTCTCTCATATAAACACATGCTATACAAGGCTTTCTGGAAAAGACAAACACAGTTTTAGGAGAATAGCCTCTCTTGGAATTAGCACTATTCCTGTACCCAAGCTTGGGCTCAAGTCTTGGAATCGTTACTTACTCAGATATACCTCTCCTTTAAGCATTCCGATTTTTTAAATTGTGGAAATATATTTACCAGTATATTTAAAAATACTTGGTCACAGAATTATCCTTCCTGTTGCTTTCAGGCACCCTCTTTCCCTCCTCAGGTGATGGATTTTCTATATAAGGGAAACTGATTTACATAGTATAAATTAATGCTTTTCTTTGTCTTATGTAGCACTCACAGTAACATTTATGTTAATACCTAAAGGTCTTACAGGCCTTGAACTAAAAACCATCATGTTTCAAACACACAGTAATGAGAAAGCATTTCAGTTAACTCATTATTTATTCTCCATTTGCTCTTCCATGAAACCGTTCCTTCTCCATAGGATTAAAACAGAGACTGCAGAAAAAATACTCCAAAGATAATTTATTGTAAAACTCTGTTACATATTCCATTTTTAAAAAATAATGTGTGTGGCTAGTGTGGTGGCTCACACCTGTAATCCCAGTACTTTGGGACCTGAGGTGG
Organism: Cebus imitator; assembly: GCF_001604975.1. NCBI lineage: Eukaryota > Metazoa > Chordata > Mammalia > Primates > Cebidae > Cebus > Cebus imitator. The sequence continues at coordinate 9,466,385 of NW_016107351.1, read as the reverse complement.
GTGGATCGCGTGAGGTCAGGAGTTTGATACTAGCCTGGCCAACATAGTGAAACCCCATCTTTACTAATAATACAAAAAATTAGCTGGGTGTGGTGGCAGGTGCCTGTAATCCCTGGAGGAGGCTGAGGCAGGAGAATTGCTTGAATCAGGGAGGCGGAATTTGCAATACGCCGAGATGGTGCCCTTGCACTCCAGCCTGGGCAACAAGAAAGAAATTCCACCTAAAAAAAAAATAATGTGTGCATACATATACATATATGTGCATATGTATGCTAATACCATATAGTCGTACTTTAAATTGCATTTATCTGATTCTTAAAATACTATATAAAACATTCCTTGAAAGCAACTTACATTTGTATAATACTGAATCAGGCTTAAAATCTCTGGTAAAGAATTAGAAGCCCCACTTCTTTCATTAGCATCAAGTATACCAATATATTCCAACCCTTCTGTTTTGCCATAAATGGTGGTGTCTTCCATATTAATTAACGAAGCATTTTTTTTTTTTTGAGACAGAGTCCCTCTTTGTTTGTCTACAGGCTGGAGTGTGATCTCGGCTCGTTGCAACCTCCACCTCCTGGGTTCAAGGGATTCTTCTGCTTCAGCCTCCCAAGTAGCTGTGACTAGACGCACACACCACCATGCCCATATATTTTTTGTATTTTTAGTAGAGATGGGGTTTCACCATGTTGGCCAGGATGGTCTCTATCTCTTGACCTCATGATCCACCCTCCTCAGGCTCCCAAAGTGTTGGGATTACAGGCGTGAGCCACGGCACCCAGCTGATGAAACCTGTTTCTAGAGTCAATTTGAATTTAAAGAATGAACCATAGTTTGTGAGTCTGGCTATATACCGCCAGTGAAATAAAAAGTTAAAGTTTCATGGTTCCAACCACAATTTTCATTTCACTCTTATTGTCCATCTTCAGGTTATAGGAAAAAATGGTCATAACTATGATTTCTGGATCTGAAGGTGCTGCGATTCAGGACCACATAAGTGTAGATATCGTAGTACTGTGGATTTAATGCTATATTAGGTTTGCCTAAATATCTTCCCAGGGCAGCTTTTGGCTGATACCAAATGACAGATGGCAAATCCCAATTGCTAATGAAACTTTATTGCTCTGTGTGTGTGTTTGTGTGTGTGTGTGTGTGTGTGTGTGTCTGATAAAAGTGAATTCAATATAAGTTCATATATATATATATGTGTGTGTGTGTGTGTGTATATACACACACACGCACACACAGACACACATATAGCCTTTTTATTTCCACGGATCTCCTATTGCTTTCCATAAATAGACCCTTAGGCACATGGGCACATGGCAGAGATTAATCATCACTACTTCATACCCATTATGGTGGCCTTTATCTGTTTTCTCTCCCCTCAGCATGTGTCGGAGAATGTCAAAGAAAGAAACAGGGTTTTAGAATGAAGGATCAAGAAATCCCAGCTCTGAGGCCATGAATAGTGACTTTGGACAAGTTATTTGCTCTGGTCAAGTCTCTGGATGCTGATTGTCAGCTACAAAAATGGAGATTTTAATACTGCATAAACAAGATGGCACAACATAGAGCACTTAATAATATCTGACTCAGTCCATGAGGCTGCTATAAGAAAAAATAAACACAGACTGGGTGGCTCATTAACAGAAGAAATTTATTTCTTCTTGTTATGGAGGCTAGGAAGTCCAAGATCAAGGTGCCAATAGATTTGGTGTCTGATGAGGGTCCCTTTCCTTGTTCATATGCAGCATTCTAACTGCATTCTCACTTGGTACAAGGGGCAAAAAAGCTCCCTTGAGCCTCTTTGATAAGAACATTACTTACATTCATGAGGATTCTACCTTTGTGATCTAATTACCTCTCAAAGGTACCACCTCTTAATGTCATTTTGCAGACTCGGATTTCAACATATGATTTTGGAGGGAAATGTAAATGTTTAGACTGTAGCAATATCTAATATTGATAATTAAAGAGATTAATAAGTTTTACCTGGAAAATATGGTAGTAATCAATGTCTGAATTACTTTACTGGAGCTGAATACATGATTTCAATACAGTTCCAAGAACAGGACATCTGCCATAGTTCACTGAACATTGTTTTTCTCAGTTTAGTTTCATTTAGACAGTTTGTGCTTTGCTTCAATAGTATTCTGGTTGCCGATAATAATATCACTTTTACTGTAATTTCTACTCTATTGTTTTTCTCATTCTCTTACTCTCTCAGTATTAACCTTGGTGCATGCAATCTGTATTTGCTAAATATGTATTTTTTCACAGTTAATTTAAAATTATTTTACAGAAACAAAAATAATTTTGTACATATGAAAATATGATAATGGTGTTACCCATTTCATGATCCAGAGTTGAACAATAAGTTCAGATGAACTAGAATACTGACATTTTGAAGCTAGAAAAATACTGCTACACACAGAGTATAAAATGCAAGAAGGATAAAGCAAGACAGTTTATTTTTTAATTAAAAACCTTTTAAGAAAAGACTGAGTTCTAAGAGATTGTCTGCCCTAGAGTGAAAGAAACAGACAGAATTAAATTTTAACAACAGTCTAAACAAATCAAATGATATGGACTAAACTGTGACACACATGCTTCCCCCAATTCGTATGTTGAAGTCCTAACCTCCAGTACCTTGGAATTTGATAGTATCTGGATATAGTGGCTTTAAAGGAGTAATTAAGGTTAAATGAGTGAGCCCTAGTCAACTATATGACTCGTGTCTTTATAAGAAAAGGAATAGACATGAGGGATATTTGTACACAGGGAATAGGCCATATGGGACACCTGCAAGCTAAGGAGAAAGGCCTCAGGAGAAATCAAACCTGCCAGTATTCTGATCTTGGACTTCTGGACTTTAGAACTGTGAGAAAATAATTTCCTATCATTTAAGCCACACATTCCATAGTATTTTGTTATGGAAACCCTAGCAAACAAAAAGCATCACAACAAATCAGAATAAAACAAACTCCCTTTAAGAAGAAAACGATGATAGACTGGGCAAGGAAAATGTGGCACATATACACCATGGGATACTATGTAGCCATAAAAATCGATGAGTTTGTGTCCTTTCTAGGGGCATGGATGAACCTGGAAACCATCATTCTCAGCAAACTGACACAAGAACAGAAAATCAAACACTGCATGTTCTCACTCATAGGCAGGTGTTGAACAATGAGAATACATGGATGCAGGGAGGGGAGCATCACATACTGAGGTCTATTGGGGGGAACTAGGGGAGGGACAGTGGCGGTGGGGAGTTGGGGAGGGATAACATGGGGAGAAATGCCAGATATAGGTGATGGGGAGGAAGGCAGCAATCTACATTGCCATGTGTGTACCTATGCAACAATCCTGCATGTTCTTCACATGTACCCCAAAACCTTAAATATGTATGTATGTGTGTATATATATACATATATATATGTATATAGATGAAGAAAATGAACATTCATTGAGCACCTAACTGTTCTAATTTCCCACGTCTCCTATTTGGCAATGAATAGATGGGTTAATTAAGATATACATTTTTACCCATAACTTTAGACACATCATTTTATGGATATGAAAACTGAATGTGACACTGGGGCCTGTTGGGGGAGTGATGGGGGAGAACATCAGGAAAAATAGCTAATGCATGCCGGGCTTAATACTGAGGCGATGGGGTTGACAGATGCAGCAGACCACCATGGCACACGTTTGCCTATGTAACAAATCTGCACGTCCTGCACGTTTACCCCAGAACTTTAAAATAAATAAGAGTGTGTAAAAAAGTTAAGTGGCCTTGCCTTTTTCCCTAATGCCATTTTCCCCACCAGTGTCCCCACACATGGTATAATTGTGCAGCAGTCTCTCAGGACTTATTTCAACTTACCCCATCTCACCTTCTGCCCCCAAGAACTTTGGTATATACTGTTCCCTCTGCCTAGCACACTCTTACCTAATTCTGCTGGTCCACTGATTCTTATTTATTATTTAGATTCCATCTCAAATCTCACTTCCTTGGGAGTATGTTCTCTGACATTTCAGGTTAAATCAGTCCCCAATCCCATTAAGCATCTTGATGTTTGATGCATATTATACTTTCCCTTGAGATTTGACTTACAAAAGAAGGGCTTTAATGCTGTTTTGTTCATCTTGCGTCCGGCGTGGACTGTCTTGCCTGACACATGGTAATATTTTAAAATATCTATCTGAGAAATAAAGAGTAAAAGTTTGCTAGAGAATAAATGGTAAAGCTGTGATTTGAAATGGAGCCTTTCTTACTCCAAAGACCAGGCTTTCCCTATTTCCTCTTAAAAGTACACACATGCACACACACAGACACACACACACACTCCACATATATATAACGCTTTAGGAAAGGACTAGAGAACAAAAATAATTTAGGTGTTTCTGAAATAAAATCCAGGTGAATCAACAGCATATATGGTTTCAAGTGACTATGAAGCCTTATTGTCTCTTTTCTCCGTCATGTGTTACAACAAAGTAATCTAAAGCTCCAGTGGCATTGTCAAAGGCTAATAGATTTTATGAGTTGTTGTGGAAATGCAACTAGATTGAGCCGAAAATGCCCAACTATAATGTTGAGCTTTGTCAAACTTAATTATATGACTAATCTGACTAGGGATTTATTCCCCAATTTTACATAATTAAATAGCCATCACTCTTGAAAGTGTAATGGGCTAACCACCACCAGCACAGGATATAAGAAATATACTTTCAGGGTAAGCCCTACCCAAACTCCCAACATCTCAGCAACCCAATGGGCTGGTTTTTGGATTCATAAACAAAAGGAGGTGAATCCATGTTCTCAGAGGAAAATTGCGTTGCACAAATCATTTTGAAGGTGCTTTTTGATCCTCCCTTCACTTCTGTGAATAAGCAGTCTTGATTCATCACCTTCACCTCCGGTGTTTTCTTGAACTGTTCTTGCTGATCTGAGTACTTGCGGGTAGTCACAACATGGCCCAATGTTATCTTCAGGATTGCCCATAATGGAAGAAAAATATCTAACAAATCAAATTTAAAAATTACTTTGTCGGGGTTTTTTTATTCCTTTTAATAATTAAGAAAAATAAAATTTCAAAGACTTTTTGAATATTCAGAAACTGTCAAATATCATATTTTTAAATATTTTATTTATAAAATTTTGACAAATATAAAATATAAATGTCTGCTAAATTAACCTGGTTTTCTTGGTGTGTTCTTTTTATAAAATTGATATTGTATCTCAAGGGAATATTACTATATGTGGCTTAATTGCTCATAATGATAACAATAATTAGATGTATTGTTCTTAATGAAATTGTCAATGATCTTAGTATTGAATAATGTCAATTATTTTAGTATTAAGTGTTGTCTTATAGCTCCCGAGATATAATTTAATTAGAATCACAATGATTAATACAGAGTATTAACCATATCACTAATAATTAATCTCAATCACAAATGCAAAATCATATTTTAAAATCTATTCAGTGGAAAGATCTGAATTTCTAGCAGTTCTTTCAGAAGAATCATGACACGATACGGAAATTATTTTGTCCCCCATACAAACACACACACACACACACACACAAAATGTCTGTTTGCAGGGTTTTTAAGAGCATGTACCCTAAAAGAAAAAATTCAACCAGAATAATGTTTGCTTTAGAATCTGCCAGGGAGCAACTCAGTTGCATGATATTTTTAATATGGAATTCAAAGTTTTTAGCTAATCTTTGTTCAGCTGCCCATCAGTTTCAGAAAATCTAACTAGTGCTCAGTGAGGGCTAACAGTTGCTTTGCCAGTGGGAAGAACCATGGGCAGAGGAATGATCTGATCCTAACATAGAGACCAGAACCAATCTGTAGTCGAAGGAGGTGGCATTTAAGCACCTGGCTACATGATGGCTTCCTGCCAATGAAAAGGTCACTACCTTAGAAACACATTTATTTAGGACAGAGGACATTTCTAGGAACACGGTTGTTCCTATCAACTAAAACTCAGATGTTATTTTCTAAGGCCTTAGTCAAATGCCTAAGTTTTATCAAGAAATCAAAGATGGATAAATCATAACTCAGCTAATTGAGAGGTTATTTTTTCACTGGAGAAACAAACAGAAATATCATACAATCACATAAAAGGAGAAAGCAATATGTAATTGAATGCAAAAATGAGTGGCACCCTTTAATGGGGTTAGACATTAAAGAGATCACTAAGACTGCAGATTAGAAGCTTTTTATGTAATAGATGGGGCTTAGATAAGCTCTTAATTATAATATATAAGTTGGTAAAATAAAAACCTTGGCAAGTAGGGAAACAGGATTCAACAAAGGGTCAGAAGAATTCATAGACAAGTGGAGATCTTTACATAACCAAGACACTGAGAGGTACAGCACAAAATGTCTGTTGTAGAGCTGTCATAGGTATAGTTAACCAAATAAGAAAAGCCTAAATTGGAGACTTCGGGGCTTGAATTCCAAATGAATTTTTAGACATATTTAGACTTAATTATTTTGGCACTATTCTACCATTCAAAGTTTTAAGCGAGGAATTTCACTTTAAGTTTTTCAAATATATGACAGGATATAGTAGAAGCTGGGAACAATTCCATGTCACCTGTGGAAATTACTTGAACAAATATGAGATTGAATAAGTCCCCTTAATAGACATATCTGCCATATCTCTTTACTCCCTCTAAAAATCGATTTGCAGTTGAAGTTTAATAAATATTTTTAAGCTAATGAATGTATTTTATATTCATTTGAATATAAAATATCTGTAGCTATATGGGGTAATTTGATAAGATGAAAATATTGCACCAAAAATCATATGTACCCCATAAATTTTTAATACAAATACGATAATCAACAAAGTAAACACACATGTTCAGGTTCTGTAGGAAGGTTTATTACTTTCAATTAAGAATAATTTTGTTAAGCTTAAGATTCAAGACAGTAATTTCTGAAGCTTGATCATTGTAATGCTCAAAAACAATCAGATGAGAGAATTGATTTCCAACATGATGGAATTTTGCTATTTTCTGCCTTTTTAAATATTTAACTAGAGAATTTGCCTATTTCATCGATCCCCCTGTCTTTGCTAACACCTGTGCAAGTTTAGAACTTGCTGTGTAACGATACATTAGCCATGTGAATAATATCACAGTAGGTCCCACTCATCTCTATGGTGTTCAGCACCTGCCTGACCTTTCCTGGCTTCTACTCTGAATACTTAATGGACAGAATTTATAGCTCACTAAACTTTTCTTCCATGTTCTACTTAGAAGAGTAGTTAATGATTACTATTATGTAAGTCCAAATGACAAACATGAACAATCACTGCAAGTTTGGAAGAACAATTAAAGGTAGTTCAAACATCAGTGGTCCTCAAGAGAGTTTTACATATAATTACATGAAAAGGAAAAACTATTCTACTTGTTTGACCTTTAAAGCACCCTCTGTGCTGATTTTAGAAAAAGCATTTAAAAAGCCTTGATGGAAAAATTTTACAGTGCATGGTGAGCTAAGCAAACTGTTCATCAGCAAATGCTAAACAATAATGTTGTAAGACGGTTTCTCTATGTTCAGTCAATTCATGTTAGATTCAATCGAGCCCAATCAGCACAGGATTGCCTCTGCTCTAATAAGCCTACGGGGAAAGATACGACTTCTGTTAAAAAGTGTGTCTCTTGAATAAAATAACAACCTGCTAGATGAAATATTAGAATTGCATCTATGGCAAAGAAAACCTGATGGTCTACGTAGTTATAATGGAGGCGTGCTTACCTTTCATCTTCCTTCAACATAGCTGCCAGCTCTCTAAATATATGTATGAGAAAAGATGATGTGCCATCCTTGTATTCATTTACAATGAGTAATTTATTTCAGATATGATAATATCTTTGAAGACAAGGATAACCATGCAGAATTTTAAGTATGAAAGAAAAATTCCCATATTTATCTAAAGGTGAAAACCTGCACAATTATTATATAGATAATAGTATTCCTGATGGGAAAGCTGACTAGCCTCTGTGACAATGAATAGAAATTCTACTAAAATAATAAAAATCCTAAGTTTCAAGGAAAAACTGCAAATGCAATCTATCTATAAATAATTTTCTCATGATATATTAACTTTTCCCCAAGACCCTTTTTTCTTCTATTTATTTATTAATTTCAAAAATCATAGCAATTCTCTAACTTAGAGTTGATAGTCAAAAGCTAATCACCTGATTCATTGCTGTTCGGGCAGAAAACCTTAAGGAACTGAATTCCATGCAGCTAATAATAATTAAGAGAGACATGAATTGAGATTTTAACAGAAAGTATTATCGGGACCAGGTACAATTAAAAAGTCAAGTTATACTCCACCAGCATTAATACAGCTTCAAATAAGAAAATGTAAAAGATATTTTTGTACAATGAGTCAAAAAATCAGTCATCTTGATACCCTAAGTACTGTAGGTAACACAGTCTCAGTCAGGGTCTTACCAGTGAAACAGAACTAACAGAAAATTTATAGTAAGAGATTTATCTCAAGGAATTGGCTTATGCAGTTGTAGGTTTTACATGAACAGGTACAAAATTTGTAGAGTAGGCCAGCAATTTGATGATAAATCATTAAAATTATGTATAATTTGATTCAGTAATTCACTTCTAGTGAATAAATTCTCCTTATGAGAAAAAAACTAAACAAGGGTGAGATGACTTCCCAAGTATTAATTATTAAATAATTGTGGTGTGCTTCTGTAATTTCAAACTGTAAACAAAATATCCAATCATGAGATTCACTTAAATGGTGATATATAACAGAAAATTATGAAAGCCAGAAAATAAATGCACATATATAGTTATTGACCTATATTTTAAGTCAATTGATGTAATAGTTGATATGATTATAAAAGCTAAGTGTGGATGTTGGATAAGTTTGTTTATTTTTAAAACATTTTATAATGAGCTTATATTGCTTGTTTAGCCAGGAAAGAAAACATAGAGTCCATATATATTGTTTTATGTTAGTCTTTCAGTTGTCATAGCCAAATATCAAATAAATGTGTTTGATATCTTAATGGGTTTCATTTCTGAGAAATGAGTTCATTAGCGAAGTGTGAATGAATAATTATTATTACTATGTTAATATTATAAAACAGTACAAACTCTTTTTCCAAACATTAAATTTTAGAGAATTATTAAAGCAATTGTGCTTTTTTATTTTTATCATTTAATGAATAGCTTCCTGGAAGCTATATTCTCCCTCAGATATTTTTAACAGTTTAATTGTTAAGAAGTAATTAACCCAGAAAGCTTCTAGTTTGCTTCTAAATACAGAATCCAAGAATATCTAGTAGTTTCTAAAAATGTTGAACACATTTTCTTCCATATTTTTAACATAGGGAATATCATTGATATTTTTAAAAAATTGTGAAAGCTTTCTTTATCAAAGCCACAAGGTTGGCTGTATGACCATAACTGGTCTTAGGTCTATGAGGTTCATATCATGATATATATAGGATGCAAAGAATATCTGTAAACATTTTATTTATTTTTTATTTATTTTTTATTTTTTATTGCATTTTAGGTTTTGGGGTACATGTGAAGAACATGCAAGATTGTTGCATAGGTACACACATGGCAGTGTGATTTGCTGCCTTCCTCCCCTTCACTTATATCTGGCATTTCTCCCCATGCTATCTCTACCCACCTCCCCACCCCCCCGTCCCTCCCCCATTTACCCCCAACAGACCTCAATGTGTAGTGCTCCCCTCCCTGCATCCATGTGTTCTCATTGTTCAACACCTGCCTATGAGTGAGAACTTGCAGTGTTTGATTTTCTGCTCTTGTGTCAGTTTGCTGAGAATGATGGTTTCCAGGTTCATCCATGTCCCTACAAAGGATACGAACTCATCATTTTTGATGGCTGCATAATATTTTCTTAAGAAGAAAAAAGTACATACATGATAAACATGATTTCACTGTTTTATTACATTCTACATTTATTATAAACCTGGATAAATGTGTTTGCGTGTGTATATTTGTGATGCACGTGCGTATGTAAATCCTGACCATATTCACATATCAAGAACACGTCACCCAACAGCAGACTTTCCAGTGTCATGTAAATGTTATCAAAATTGACAATATGCTGGGCTATGCAGCCTGAGTCAACGTATTTCAAACAATTAAAAGCAAATATTTTCTTACTGAAAGAGAATCATTTACAGGTTTGATCTATTTAATCCATTTTAATCCATCTCCTTCCATCTTTGCTAACACATGTTCAAGTTTAAAACTTGCTGTGTAGGCCAGGCACAGTGGCTCATGCCTATATTCCCAGCACTTTGGGAGGCTGAGGAGGGTGGATCATAAAGTCAAGAGATCAAGACCATCCTGGCCAACATGGTCAAACCTTGTCTCTACTAAAAATAAAAAAATTATCTGGATGTGGTGGTGCACCCCTGTAGTCTCAGCTACTTGGGAGGCTGAGGCAGGTGAATCCCTTGAACCCTGGAGGCAGAGGTTGCAGTGAGCCGAGATCGCACCACTGCACTCCAGCCTGGCGACAGAGCCAGACCCTGTCTACCGCCTTCACCCCACCAAAAAAAAAAAACAAAAAAAAAAACTTGCTGTGTAATAATGTGGTAACCATTCGAATAATATCAGTTGTAGGTCGGCCACATCTCTATGGTGTTCAGTAATTACTTGGCCTTTTCTGGCATCTCCCTTGAATATCTATTATTAAATGCCTATAAAATTATTAAAAATTAAAGGATAATTTCTGAACAATCTCGATTTGAGCTAAAATTATTTAAAAAATTACAAGAAAATACCTGTATATTTGTAAATTTGACAATGCAATTCTAAATAGCATTGAGGCAAAAGAAAAAAAATCACACAGGAAATTAGAAAAAAATTTGAACACATACTAATGAAAAATAGAACTTGTTGAATACAGTTAAATGTGTGTTTAGAAAAAAGTTTTCTATCCTGAAAGCATATGTTAGAATAGAAACCTTAGAAACAAAAGATTAAATTAAGCATGCAGAAAATTAAAGAAAGGAAATCACAAAGATAAAAGCAGAAGATAATAAAGTAAAAAACAGAATAGAGACTCTTGACAGTACCAAAACTGTGTTCCTTGAATTTTTATGCTTTCTACCAAAATTGATTTACAAAAAAAAAAAAAAATTAGAAACGACACAATTATCATACCAAAAAAAAGGCAGACATCAGAGTTCCAAAACCAATAACAATCTAAAAAAAGGAAATTATGTAACACTTTTTGCCAATAATTTTGAAATTTTAGATTAAATGAAAAATTCCTAGACAAAAATACAATGTGACAAAATAGACATATTAATACATAGATAATTTACATCAAATAAATATATGTAATTTATATTGATCATCTCCACAAAGTAAAACAAAGAAAATTTCAGGCTCAGTAGGCTATACCAGTGAATTCTATCATACATAAGAGGTAGATATAACATCAGTGTAACACCAACTTCCTGAAAAAATGTGAGGACAGCATAACCTTGATACTAAAATTGTACCAGGGCAGTACAAAAATTGAAATTGAAAGGCCTATACTTTATTAACATGTATGTAAAAATTCCTTAATATATGGAAAAGTAAATCCAATGTTATATAAGAAAGGCATATATCATAACCAAGTTAAACTTACTCCAAGCATACATCTAACTTTTGAAAAACAGCAAACATAATTCATCCCAAGTAAGAGAAAAAGAAAAAAAAGGATATTTAATTATCTCAAGAAACTGAGCAAAGTAAGATAATTTACTATACAAAATATCTAGACTTACAAAACATTAGCATTAGGCAGTATCAGTATCAGGCAGTGTATTATTGACACAAAGGTAGAAATATGAACCAATAAAAGAGAACTCAGGAACACACACACACACACACACACACACACACACACACACACACGTTACAGCCAAAACAATGTAAAGGGGATAAATGAAGAACTTACTCTACTGGGTACTAAGTACTGTATTTTTAGAGTAAGTCTTAAGACAGTGATATATTGGTACAGAGACAGAAAAATTGACCAGTGGAACAGAAAAGAGAGTGAGTCTACAAATAGACCTACATATATATGGGCATGATTTATGACAGCGATATTGTAGAACAGTGGAGAATGGATAGTTTTCTTCCACTCATGTTACTGAGTCAATTGGATTTCCATAAAGAAAAAATAAAAATTGATACATACTTGGGGCTATATAAAAACCAATCTCAGATGGATTGTAGATCTAAATGTCAATTGTAAAATACATTTTCAAAAATGGATTAGGTAGGAACAACAACAAAATAGTAATTATTAAGTAAAAGATTGATCAGTTGGCATAAATTAAGATAAAAAACTTCTGATTATTAAAAAAAAAAAGAGAAAGTAAAACTGTAAGACATCAAAAGGAAAAATAAAATCCTTACAAAATATATAACCAGTAGAGCATATATCCTAAACATAGAACTCTAAATTTTTTTTTTTGGTAAATGTTCAATGGAAATGCACATTTATTTCTGCACACCAAACAATACATGCAAGCATGTCTATAGCAACACTATTCATAGCTCAAAAATTTTAAACATTCACAGTATACCAACATTAGAATAAATTATAAAATATCTGTTTAGATACATTGAAAATGAATAAGCTAATGAATTCAAATATATTATATATATATATACATATATATATATATATATATAACATTATGTTGAATGAAGACAGAAGAGTTGAGAGAGAATGTGTTGTATGCATGCATGTGTATTGGAGAGGCATGGTCTAGATAGTAATTTTGTGCCATTTGGACTAGGTAGTGGGTACTCCAATATGTTCACAATATAATATTTCATAGAGCTTTATCCTTTACTCTCCTTATTATGTATGCCATAATTCAATATAAATATATGAAAACCAGAATGTCACATATTCTTGGAACAGAATGACATTGATACAGAATGACATTGCTGTGTAGATGCCTTTTATAGTATAGTATGTGTAGTATTATTTTGAAAAGGATTATCATAAAGATTACTTGTTTGGTAAGTAGATTAATTGAACAGATAGTGGATTTACCACCTTTTTCTATAAGGGTTAAATAGTAAATATTTTTGGCCTTTTGGGACTTAAAGTCTTGTTTCAGTTATTCAATTCTGTTATTAAAAAAACCCGTAGACTATAGGTAAAGAAACATGTGACTGTGTTCCAACTAAATTTTATTTACTAAGAGATGGAAGACAAGATTTGCCCTAGGGTGTAGTTTGTCAGTCTCTGGATTAAATGATTAGTTAAACGTATGGCTAGAGTAAATGGCACATGCATATCTACATGTTAAAGTATTGATGAAGTATTTTGTCTTTTTCACCTTTTTAAAAGAATGGGCGTATGGAAGTTATTACTCGGAGCTTCTTCATTAAGTTATATTTGATTTGTTCTCTTTTTTTTTTTTTTGAGACAGAATCTCACTCTGTCACCAGGAGCCAGGCTGGATTGCAGTGGCGCCATGTCGACCCACTGCAACCTCTGCCTCCCTGGTTCGAGCAATTCTTCCGCCTCAGCCTTCCGAGTAGCTGGATGTACAAGTGCGCGCCACCACGCCCAGCTAATTTTTTGTATTTTTCAGTAGAGGCGGGGTTTCGCCATGTTGGCCTGGATGGTCTCGATCTCTTGACCTTGTTATCTGCCTGCCTCAGCTCCCCAAAGTGCTGGGATTACAGGCGTGAGCCACCATGCCCGGCTGATTTGTTCATTTTTAATTTTTCTGCACTTATTCATATAATTTATGTTTCTACCACTAACTACTATCTGCAGTATATCATACAGTGATACAGTGTACAATATATCTTTAGGTGGAAAAAATTACCGTTTTCTACCTAAGGATATATTGTACCCTGTATGACTACATTTAAATTTGATTATTTTTAGTATTTTTCACTCACATAGGAAATTTAACAATGTAAAAAGCTGAAATGGAATATTGTAATCAGTCAATGTTTCAGTTACAATTTGGAAAGATCTGTTTAATGTCAGGATTTATTTATTTCATTAGTTGATTGCTATAATTTGTTGTATTGTCAGACTAACTTTGTATTTATATGCTTAAAGCATTAGGGATTTCTAATTTAGAACAGATCGATCTACTTCTGACTTTGTTTTATTGTAAGATAATCTATTTACTTAAATTCTACTTTTGACAATAGCTTAATTAATTGGTCAGACAAATGTTTATGTAACTCATACTAAAACCATAAATTTCTTTCTTAAATGGTTACAGGCAAGAGTTGGATCCATGTAAAGCTGAACTGACTATTCTAGGGAGAAATACACAAACAAGCGAATCTATCAATCATGTACTTGGAAAACCCCTGCCAAAATCAGGATCTGTCTTTATTGGTGGATTTCCAGATCTTCGTGGGAAAATCCAGGTATGTCTATAGATGTTTAAAAATATTAATTATGTCATATTGAAAAATGAAAAAAACTTTAGAAAAGTTTTCTGGGTAGTGCAGCCATCTGCATTGTTTCAAAAAAGGTTTTGAGTGATTCTACTAACGTCTAATATATACTTTATTTGTCATACCAAAGTATAATATAAGTTTACTGTTCTTGTTAAAAAATAGCTCCAGTGTTAGTCCGTTTTCCCATCTTATGGCCATAGTATGTGTATTACATTTCTTAATAATATTTAGCATGTGAGCTTTTGTACACCACTAAGAGAGTGATTTTCACTGGATATTTGAATGGGTTGTCTTAATAACACACCACAAATATAGTTTGAGAAATGAAATTGGAAGACCATTCCAAGTCTCTGTTTCATATGAGCTTACTAAAATGTGAGAATGTTTATTACAGTCTTTTGCGCACATGCCAGCCCACTCTAAATTTCCATTTAGATAATTAGCTTATTGTTTTCATTATTAAGCTATATTTCAGGAAAATAGCTTGAAAGCTGACTTAAATGCTGCTATTTGGTTCCATTTTATGTTTCTGCAGTGAATTGCTTTAAAAATTTAAGGTTGTTTGTTAAGTATACCAGTAGCTTATTACATTTATTAGTCTTTTCCTTTATTATATTTACCATGTGTTTTACCTATTTGAACATACTATTTTTACATTAGTGGAAATATAAAATGCAATTGTTTCAAAGTCCCACAAATAATGTAAATTGGTACACATACATCTACTTACTACAAATATCATGACTCCATAGTATACAAGATAAAATAAAACAATACATAAAAACAAAATTCATAAGCATATTTGACGTGACAACTATGCCTTTAATGAAATAAGAGAATTCTGTATCTGTAAGCAAACAGAGATTCAGATTCAGATTTACTCCATTAGCAGTACAGTTGTTGATCATTAAACAGTTGTTTGTAACTTTTTCTATAAAATTCATTTGTTTCATTGAGTTTTTCATAGCTGAAACCATCTATAAGCTCCATAATAGTACAAAATATGTTTTGTTTACTTTTTTATACACCAAGGCAAGGACAGTTCCTGTCACATAGTTGGAGCTCAATGAACAGCTTTTAAATAGAGGTCTCAGTCAAATGATGGATGAAACATAAATATAACCTTTAATAATTTACATTTGTCCTATTTTATAACTATTTTTCCAAATAAAAGATAAATTTTAATATAGAACTCAATTTAATTGAATATACATTAATCGAACGTAACTTCTTAAGACTTAGCTACTCTTGAGTATAAATATGGCTGAGCATTTACTTTATTATAAATATAAACAAGATGACGAAGCAATATAGGAAAATAGAAAAAGATATCTTTTGGCTTCCCTGAAGAAGTACAGGAGTTTGTAATTAGACAGCAATTTGGAGAAAGATCAAGTGTCTGCCTGGTAAATAATATGTAGGCTGTCATTGGAGACAGAGGCAGTATTACACACACACAGGCTTAGGTAATGGAAGGGCCTGGGGAGGGGGAGGTTGGAGTAGACTTGATTTATTATTATGGAGACATGGAATTTTATATAAAGTGAGCATGAAGAAGACTTGATTTTGGATAGGTGAGTGGGAGCCAGATAATAATGAATCCCATGTAAAATGCAAAATAGCATGTATTTACATACAGGAGTCATATACATATATACTATACATTATATACTTCTTAAATGGGGGAGCCATTTAAGAAGTTTGAGTAGGAACTATCATTTTGCTATGTTCACTCTGATAGCAACTGAAGTGTACACTGGAGGACTTAGCACTACAGGGTAAGAAATGGCAAAGTCAGGTTTATTCAGAATAATTAACAACAAAAAAAAAGGTATTGCAGCAATAAGGGTGAGAGAATAACTATGAATGCTATTGAACTTAAAAATAATTATTGGTAAGGCCAGTTGCAGTGGCTCACACCTGTAATCCCAGCACTTTGGGAGGCTGAGGTGGGCAGATCATGAGGTCAGGATATCGAGACCATCCTGGCCATGGTGAATCCCCATTTCTACTAAAATACAAAAATTAGCCAGATGTGGTGGTGTGCACCTGTAGTCCCAGCTACTCAGGAGGCTGAGGTAGGAGAGTCGCTTGAAATGGGGAGTCAGAGATTGCAGTGAGCCAAGATGATGCCACTGCACTCCACCCTGGTGAAAGCAAGACTCCATCTCAAAAAATAATAATAATTGGTAAAAAAAAAAAAAAAATAGAAAATTTGGAATTTTAATGACCAGGTTAGCTTATGTAAACATAGAATTTATAGAGCCATTCTTAAAATGGGGAATGAATATAGGATTATTTATAGGGAAAAATGGCACTTTTAACTTTTATCATTGCATTTGAGTTGCTGATATGATTTGGCTGTCTCCCTTTGTAAATATCACCTTGAGTTGTAATAATCTCCATGTGTCAAGTGTGGGGCCAGGTGGAGATAATGGAATTATGAGGGTAGTTTCCCAGATACTGTTCTCGTAGTAGTGAAGACATCTCAGGAGATCTGATAGTTTTATAAATGGGAATTCCCCTGCACAAGCTCTTGCCTGATGCCATGTAGGATGTGGCTTTCCTCCTCATTTGCCTTCCACCATGATTAGGCCTTGCTAGCCATGTGGAACTCTGAGTCAATTAAACCTCTTTGCTTTGTAAATTACCCAGTCTCGGGCATGTCTTTATTAGCAATGTGAGAACAGACTAATACAGTTGCTTTTGGGCAGAAATTATTTTCAAATATTTAACAACTGTCTTGTCATCACCACTAATCCACCAGTCCATTGTGTGTTCCTGTTGAACATCATTCCTATTAGCGGAATGTTGTGACGCAAGAGTCATTTGAAATATTGGCCTTCGGTTCACAAAAGATCATGAACATATGACTGTGAGAGTCTGTATAGTAGATAGTATAAGCCATAATAACCGATTAAATTGATTTTGAAAATTAAGATAAAAGAGGGCTGAGAATTGGGAATCAGCAATCAAGAACTAGGCTAAGGAAGAGGTATACACCAAAGTAGTTAAGGAATAGGGAGTTTGGCAGTAGACAAAGGAAAAAAAATGATGCTGTTACAAAAACCAAAGATGGAAAAAGTTTTCAAAAGAAGCATCTGTTGAAAACCAGTGCTACAAAAGGTCACCCCCCAGTTTCGGGAGAAGAGTTTTAACAAAAATAAAATTGTAATATTATGAGGAAGAATACAATCACCTGAAGAAGCAACAGAGTGGTTTTAGGTTACTTTTTCTAGAAGCTTTTTAATAAGACAGAGAGGTTGTTATGTAGGGGAGGACAGAGTTTTGAAATTTCAGAGAGATGATGATAATAATTGACTATATTTCTAAAGACTTTTTCTCCTAAAACCTTGTCTGAAAGATTGGCCTTTACTAAAGGATTATCTCACTAAAAAACTTAATATTCATTCTGTGTTGTAAGGCAGCTGGACATTTGTTGTAATCAAATTTGGAGAAACATTCAGCATGCAGACCAATAAAGTTACCTTGAAATTAAAAAGGCAGCCAGCTAAGCAGGTTTTCCCTCCTTGTTAAATATGCTGTAGTTGAAAGATTTCATGTCAGCCCCTCACTGATTTTTTTATTCTTTTCTTATACTGTTACAGTATCACAGTAACTATGTGTGTATGTGTGTGTGCTAGATTATGTGTGTGAGACATACACTTATATTGCTATATACCAGGTGAATGATGCAAACTATAAATATATCTGGATGATAATACTTAAAAAGAAATCATAGGATGAATCAGAAAAAATAAAGATAGGAAATTCAGTCTTGTGAACCTGTTTCTGGGCAATGCAACTCCTCCTAATATCTAAGTCTCATGCAGGCTCTAACTATCTAATCATTGTGTTCTGATTAAGAGCTATTTAAGCACAGTGGGCTGTTCGTGCTCAGAAAATTAGAAACAACAGTTTTGCAATAGAAAACGCTAAGGAAAAGAGCTATAGTTGATTCCTGGAGCCAAAAAATGTTAAGTTACATTTATCTTCGCACCTCTAGGTTCCCAATAATGTCTTTCTGAACTAGCCAGAGCCCCTCCACATGATAAGAGTTCCTAATCCAATGTGTAAGTGCTGACAGGTTGTTTAATGCTTCCTTTAACAAAATCACCCAGAGCTCAGTATGTGAGAAGAGAATGAAACAGTTAGACACTTTCAGTTTTGTGCCTAGGGTGTGAAAAACTCTGCTTCCCCTGATGACCATAAATGATTATAACTTTCAAGGTCTGAGAGTAAATGCCCTCTCTCTGGTGGTAGAAAAACACTTTCCTTGGTAGTGCTTTAATTGCTTACACCTTTCAGTGCATGGACTCCTGCTTTTGGGTCCAAGTTAGTTAAGGACACCAAACCTTAATTCCTAGTAAATACAGATGGTACCAGCTATTCTGCTTGCTAAGTAAGAGAGGAAATAAAATAATTATGGAAAGAAACAAATATTGTTAATCCATTAGTAGATTTGTGTTTTTATGTATGCAGAAGTTGATATTATAAAATAAGCTCTAGAAAGATGCTACCTTTTCAGATGCAAATCAATCACCAAGATTAAAAACAGATGTATAATGGCACGTACTATTATACTAGACTGGAATTTCTGAAGAATTAGTGACAGACTCCAAAAATCTAAACATTCATCTCAATTTTCAAATTTATAATTTCAACATAGTAAAGAAGTTAAATAATTTAAAAAAATTTAATTTCTAGTGTGGTCAATCCATTTAGAAATAAGGACACTGGTAAAGCAAATAAGTATTATGCACTTCATGTATGTTCAGGACATTGACTTACAAAGTCAGTAATTAGTTGTCTACATTTACTTTTATAAAAATGCCTGTCAATCATTAGCCATCAAAATCCTTTAGCCAAAAAAAATTACTGTTTAATCAATAGTCTAATCATAAAAACAGGATTCTCTTTAAGAATTTGTGAGAGATTCCTGGAGAACAAATGAAAAAAGAAACCACTTCAGTAATCTGTAGAAAATTTGGGTAGTTTATATTATTTGTCTCAGCTTATCATCAAGTTAGAGACATTACATGTATCAAATGGCACTTCACTAGATGAGTTTATGATATTCTGTTAGTGGATGCTTGCCAACCTTTTTGAGCTCTTCAAAGACACTTGTCTAATGGATACAAGAAAATTAGAAAAAATTGAAACACACCATTGAAGAGATCAAGAAAGGTAGCAACATTCAACACTTTTGGGTTTTGTGAATTATGGAGAAAAAAGTTAATCATTACCCACCCTTATTTTCTGTCCAACAATGTGTAAAAAGAGAATCACTACACAATAAATATAAGTCTCTTAAATAGCCATTTATAGGAGTCCACTTATTGATGTACATAAACCCAAATCTCTGATAAAGTAATAAAGACATCAAGGTTTCACTGCCATGTTTTAAAATCCATTGCTCCTTCTAGAGGTTATGTGGTAACTGATGCATTTATTCATTCACCTGCTTATTCTGCTTAGCTACCATTTGGACCTGGGCATCTGGTGTCTAGTCTTTTCACAGCACTTAATCACAAATCAAGAAATTATCAGATGCAGACTCATCCAATAAGAATTATTTCCCATTCCTTGCACATATAAAAATTACTTTCAATTTATTCCTACATGAGGACCTGCCTTTTTTTTTTTTGAGACAGGGTCTGACTTTTGTCACCCAGGCTGGCGTGCAGTGGTGCAGTCTCGGCTCACTGCAGCTTCAACCTCCTGGGCTCAAGCAATCCTCCCATCTCAGCCCCCCAAGAAGCTGGTACTACAGGCACATACCACCATGCCCTGCCGTTTTAATTTATTTTTTTATTTTTTGTAGAAATGGGTTTTGCCCAGGCTTGTCTCAAACTCCTGAGCTCAAGTAATCCATCTGCCCCAGACTCCCAGAATTCCAGGATTACAAGCATGAGCCACCTACCATGCCCAGCCAGGCCTTGCCTTAGTGAGACAATAATCCACCATGGATTGGACCCCACCTCCTGGAGCAGCAGAAATTGGCTCCTACCCAACAGAAAGAAACATCTTTTCCCACCAACCCACTTTTACGAACCCACGACTCTTCCATTTTTTTTTTTTTACTCTGATGCATCTTTTTTTCAGTTCTGCACCTATATCTTCCTGTCCTTATAAAACTCTTGAATGACAGTAGTCTAGAAGGGCCTGTCCCTGGATCTGTCTCCACTCAAGATCCTCTCTTAATCTGTGTGTTTTCAGCATCCTTAGGACCTCTGTTTGATCTCTCCATTTGTGTGTACTTCTATTTTGAAAAGGTCTCCATTCATTTAATCATAGTTTCTGCTATTCAAGCACTCTCTGGCTTAGATCCCCCACTGTATCTATATCACCCTAATTATTTAATCATATTAGGAAATGCAGAAATAAGTTGTATTTTTACACATATACACCTATGAAGATGTGAGAAGGAGATGTCAAGCATCAGCCTCAGACTTCTAGATTAAGTAACTAAATGGAGGTGACAGTCATCACTAAGATGGGGAAGATTTGAGAAGAAAATATTTAGGGGAGAATGACAAGATAATTAGTTTGGCTACTTTTAAGTTTGAGGTGTTTCTGAGGCTTGCAGGGAAAGTTACCAGGTTAACACTTGTATTCATGATTCAGGAAGTTCTCAGGCTGTAGTGTTTAAACACTTGAGGCCAGATGATGTAACAACCTCAGGAGAGAGTGAAGAGAATAAGATAGAAAAACCCAGAATAAAATGTTGAGTAAATCTGACATTTAATAAGAAAATAATTCAGTATCAGGCAGAAAAATAGTCAGAGGGGCAAGGCACAGCCCTTCATAAAATGTATTATCACTGACGCAAGAAGAACAGAAAATTTTGAGAAGGAGGGGCTGTTTAATCTTGCTACAGTGAGGTCCAGCAAGAATCAGGCTAAAACTTAAACTAAAAGAAAAAAAAAAATAGGATAAGGTCTGAAAGGCATCCATTGGATTCTTTGATATGGGTATTATTGATACACTTATAAAAGATATGACCACCTCTATTTAAGTCCATGATGATGAGTAAAGGAACACCATTTATATTCTTTAAAGAACTAATGCTTTCCTCTGACAAAAAGGGGATATTTTAGATGAATTTGCTTACTGTTAACTGATAAATTTATAACTTGCAACTGCAGGGAAAATGTTTACCACATATATAGTTTTTCTAAATATGCATTAAAAATCATTCTGGTATCACTTAGAAAGTCGAAGATGTGCATGTCTCAAACAAGAAAATTTTCCTGTTTAGGTGAAATTCCTTGATGTATATATGGAGACATGGTACTGGAATTTTTTGTTATGAACAAAAGAATTTGTAACATAAAAAGTAAAAACAATAACATCCATTCACAGTACTATGTATATTGTATGTACTACAAATATATACATTAGTGAAAATCAGTGACTGTCAGCTGTACACATCAACATGAACACATCTCAAAAAATAGTGTGGAAGAGAAAAAAGAAAATAATAAACAGATAACCCGTTATATAAATGCCCCAAATAGGAAAACCTAAACAATATGTAATCTCTGATATATTTGTGTGTGTAGATGTGTGTCTGTAAATATATATACACATGTATAAATAAATATACATATGTACACATGTATATTTGGTAGATTATAAAGATATAAAGGACTAGGAAACTCAGAAATCAGTATAGGGACAACTAACTAAGAATGGAGAAGAGATAAAAGGGTAGTTCTCAAGATTCAAAGCAGGTGTCACCCTTGCTCATAATATCTTATACTAACTAGGTAGAGAGTACGTGCATGTTCATTTTATCATTAGTGTTTAAAATACTCATATCCTCATATCCATTATATATTTGTATGCATATACACCTGTGGGGGTTATAGATGTAACATCTGTGTTGTAATCCATATTTTTTAAAGTGCCTGTGTTATAACAATCAGTACTAAATTATTTGGTGTGTAGCAATTCAATTTTACCAGATTCAAACCAATAACTACATTAAGTTAGATATTCCAACTTTGATTTTATAATGTGTAGTCTTGTTTCTATTTAGCTTGTCGATTTGTTTTGGTTTTATAATTATCTGAGGCAATGTATATAAAAAAATTGTTTCTGACTTTATATTTCACATGAAGTGTATAAAGTAGTAATATTTTACTAAAATTATTAGTAAGGGAATACTGAAAATTTCTGAAAGTTATTTTTCTGTGAAAAATGTCAGTATGTCACTCAGCTTTGGGCAGTATAAATACTGAGTTTGAAAAGTGAGGCTGCAAATGAAAAGAAACTAGATAGAGGGCCAGGGAGTTTCCTACAGCTATTACACATGAGGTGATTATTGAAATCTCAAACACAAATTAACATATTTACATTTGTTTTTACAAATTCTTGTTTCAAGCATATGGTTATTAAGCATGCAGCAGAGCCTTTTGGTACGCAAGCCAAACTCTTTACCCTCAAATAGAATGATGTCTACAATGTAATGCTCTGTAACTCTGCCTGGAATAAAAACATTTTAAAGTTGCAAATCGGCAAATACCACTACGTGGGGGAAATGTCTATATCTTAATAAATTTATATTCTTTTTCCAGACACAATTTTGGTTGATAGAAAAAATACAGTCTTGAAACAAGGACACCTGATTTTTAATCAGGCGTCTGTTAAAAAATAGTAAGTTTTGTGACGTTGTTAACCATTACTTGAAATCTCTTTCCCCTAAGCTACTCTTCCATAAATGATGAAGTTGGACTACATTTTTTAAAGTTTATTCCAGCTTAAGATGATTCTATGCATATATATGTATGCATATATACATATATATGTAACACACCATTTCCTCAGCATGTAAGTTGCACAGACATTCTTTGTATTAAGATATTATCCCAGTCACAAATTCTATTGTGTTCCCCTCACCTAGGATCACCTCACTTTCATATGATATCCCTGAGGACACTTCTTGAGAAACTTCCATCTGGTGTTCCTTCTGTTCCTGCCTAAATTTTCATTTAATTGTAAAAGACATCAAAGGCTTTTCATTTTAAAACTAACAAAAACAAATCAACAAAACCATACAATAACACATCTCAGGTCTATAGTTTAAACTTTGAAATAAATTAAAGATAAAATAGAGACAAATGGATATATATTCACTTTTTTTCTATGTTAACAGATTTATTAAAATCAAAGTCCTTCAATATTCCCTTGCAAGTGGTTAGGGAAAAGTAAAGCAAGAAGTAATCTGGTTGATATTAGTTAGGGAATTCTAGTAATATAGATCACAATTTTAAAACTCTATTGAATTTTGCAATGTAGTCTATGTAACTCAACAGTGAGTAAAATAAAATCAATTTTTGGCTTAAGTGCTTTGGGGCTATTAATTTGGGAGAGAGTTTTCTAGTGAAATTGAAAGACTTAAGGCTAATTCAGCCAAAGGCTATAGAAAAGAATCCCCAGGTGAATGATCTCACATAAGAAAATCATAATGTAAAATTTAAGGAGGCTGGAAACTCAAAAAACATGTGAAGCATGAATTTAGAGAATTTGCAGCATAATCCATAAAGATGAAAATAAAGTACTTTATAAAGTCAATTGTAAGAGGTTACATAATCTGAAGTTATTAAAACTGCCTTTATCAGTAACTACACTGGCTTCTTCAAAGGCAGAAGCAGAACAGTATCTAGTGACAGGGCATGATAAGACAAAACTAGCTTTCTGTTAATTAAAAGCCAATCCTCTTAGTGCTAAGATTT
This sequence comes from Cebus imitator, assembly GCF_001604975.1. NCBI lineage: Eukaryota > Metazoa > Chordata > Mammalia > Primates > Cebidae > Cebus > Cebus imitator. The sequence continues at coordinate 9,442,146 of NW_016107351.1, read as the reverse complement.
TGCAAACTTAAGTTTTTTGAGATATGCTCCATTTTCTCCATGACATGCAATAGTGCTCTCTTAGGAACTCAGTAATATCACTACAAGTGCTAGTTCAAAAGGGCCAGTAGAGATGCGGCATTAAGAATTGTAGATCTGGAGTTGGAATCCTAGCTCCCTCAATTCATTGCCATGGTGCCTTGGGCAAGCCATTTACCCTTGCTTGGCTTTTTCTTCACCTACAAAATAGAGACTCTACCTTCTTAAGGTTGTAGGAAGAATGATTAAGATATTGCACATTGAACATTTAATAACTGTTATCCTTTACTATTAAGTTTCTCTCCAGCACTGATATTTCATTATACTCTGTGCTAATTAAACATAAAAAATAATTTTTGAAGTTATTTCTAGTCCTATATAATCCATATGACATATGGATTATATATAATCCATATGTAATTACATACATGTACAAGAACATGTAATTACATACATGTGGATTATATGTAATCCACATGTATTATGGATTATATAGGACAAATTCTGGAAATGAAAGTTTAGAGATTGATTGTGATACACAAATAGATGCTCATGTTATAAAGCATTTGCTCCCAGTTCATATGCTAAATATTAATTTTTACATATTTAGTTTAAAATAATTATCATTTTACTTTTCTAAAATACTCACCATGTTTCATTTTTATATCACTTAGAAAAACATATTAATGAATATTCCAGCCTCCTGGTATTTAAGACAATGTAACTTGTCTACCTTTCTAGAGGAAGAAAACAAAAATTATTTTCTATACTTCCATGAAATCTTATTCTTCACTGTCATTAACATTGTCTTTTGACTGTTCCTTAGGCTTTGACACTTTACCCTTAGACTTTATTATTAAAGGGAGGAAACGTATCATGTATACAACGCTAAGGGGCATTCGTGCACCCATTTATTCAACTAGTAAGCAAGCATTCTGGAGCATGTATCTTTTTATTTATTTATTTATTTTTGTATAGGGTCAGCTTTAAGTTCATTACAAATACTAGCTGATTTAATTCTTACACCAATTGAGTAGATAGGGACTTACACATATTTTACAGCTGAGGAAATTGAAGCATAGCAAGAACAAGCAATTTGCTCAAACTTATGCAACTAGTCAGTGATGGAGTGAGTATCTGACCCCAGTCAGCACAGCTCCAGCATCCACTTTATTGTAAATCTCAGTTGCTTTGGTTATTAGACTACAATGGAGAGACGGGATCTGATGTTTCAATTATGTAAGATCATTTTAGAATATCATTTGTTTTCTAAAAAAATCAAAAATGCAACTTTATAAAATGCCTTTCTTTATAAAATTATTGTCCTTTTAATATTAGTTAGTGGTTATTAAATATATTTCCTTTGGTAAATACTCATACAAGTACTTCACATTTACTGTCTCATTAATGTTTTAAGTAACTCTTTGCACGAAGTAATATTAGTATCTCCATTTCACAAATAAGGGAATTGAGGTTCACAGGGGCTGAATGGCTGGCTTTAGATACACAGTTATTGAATATTAGGGCCAAAATTTAATCCCACACTTTTAAAACATAGGCTATACTGACTCACTACCAATAACAAAGTCAAACACCTTTTACAAAACCATTGTTTTTTGGTCTACTTTAATGAGGGACTTTTAATGCAATGCCTGTTTTAAACAAAATTTTTAAAACATTTAGTATTATAACAAATTGAAAAATCCTAATATGTTTCATGAATTTGCTATCTATGGACTCTCCTTTTGAATCAGTTCATATTCTGGAAAACATCTCAATTCATTAGTATGACTTTTTTTTTTCAATAAGATAAGAGCCAACAAAAATGAAGACATTTATGCAGCCAACAAACATATGAATAAAAAGCTCATCATCACTGGTCATTAGAGAAATGCAAATCAAAACCACATTGAGATACCATCTCACATCAGTTAGAATGGTAGTCATTAAAAAATCTGGAGACAACAGATGCTGGAGAGGATGTGGAGGAACAGGAACGCTTTTACACTGTTGGTGGGAGTGAAAATTAGTTCAACCATAGTGGAAGATGGTGTGGCAATTCCTCAAGGATCTAGAAATGGAATACCATTTGACCCAGCAATCCCACTACTAGGTATATACTCAAAGGATTATAAATCATTCTATTATAAAGACACATGTAGAGGTATGTTTATTGCAGCACTGTTTACAGTAGCAAAGACTTGGAACCAACCCAAATGCTCATCAATGATAGGCTGGGTAAAGAAAATGTGGCACATATACATCAAAGAATACTATACAGCCATAAAAAAGGATGAGTTTATGTCCTTTGCAGGGACATGAATGAATCTGGAAACCATTATTCTTAGTAAACTGACACAAGAACAGAAAACCAAATACCACATGTTCTCATTCATAAGTGGATATTGAACAGTGAGAACACATGGACACAGGGAGGGGAACATCACACACCAGGGCCTGCTGGTGGGTGAGGGAGCTAGGGGAGGGATAGCAGGGAGTGGGGAGACTGAAGAGGGATAACACTAGGAGAAATACCTAACGTAGATGACAAGGTGATAGATACATGACATATGTATATATACATAACAATCCTGCAGAATCTGCACATGTACCCCAGAACTTAAAACATAATAAAATAAAAATAAAACAAATGAGAAAATCATTCATTAATCCAACAAGTCTGTCTACCTATCTATCCATCCATCCATTTATCCATCCATCATTCCATCCATCTATCTATTTATTCATCCAGCTAGAGAGTATCCACTATGTGCCAGGCATTATTCTGTGGTTGGGGATTCACTGGTGAATCATCTCCATCTTCGTGGATGTTATGCATTAATGAAAACATTCACAAAGGCTTTCTCTGCCTTCTCAGGGTCAGTGTTTTAAGGTGAAGTAGTGGGTGCAGTCCAGTATAACAGCCAGGTTTCTATTCTGGGCTGATTCAGTAGCTGAAGAAACCTACCCTGAAATGGAAAATGTAAGAAAGGAAGCAAGTTGATGACAAAAGATGACAAATGCACCTTTAAAAAAATTAATCTTATTATGTATATTTGAGGCTTGTCATAAGCCTCAAATGACGAATCCATTTTTATACCAGTTAGTCTAAAGTGTCTATGGGAAAATCAGGTTGAGATTTCCCTGAGACAATGACTTTAGCCCAGAGATAATGTCTGATGGGTTAGCTGTAGGGGAAGCAATGAGAGGGAATGTGATTACCCTAGAGAGAGTGCAGAATTCTAAAACCACCTCTCAGAGAACAGAATAGCTCAGGCTTATCACATACCTTCTAGAAATTGTTGGAATTGTCAGTGTACATGGAACAGACAGAGAAGTTTCTAAAATATATCACTGACTTATTTCAAATTCTTCAGCCTCCTTTTATTCCAGTTTGCTAACACTAACTTTTCCCCAGTCCTTGATTTGCCTGGGTTTTATATCTATCCTCAGGTTTTTATTTCCATGTAGTTTTCCCCAGACCCCATTTTGTCTATCCTTTGGTGTCAGTTCTTGTCTCTACCTACAAGACAACCTCTAATTGCTCCCAGGAAGCTCCTGTTGTCCTGTCCTCCAATTCCCTGACAAGGAAGTCTGAGTTAACTTCCCCTGAACAGGATTCCACAGAAACCTGTATTTGTGTCTGTTCTAGCAAATATCATCATCTTTTTACTGCAATCATCACTTTGTCTTCTGTCTTCTTCCACTGTGGTACATACCCTTTGAAATGATAGATCTTTCTTATTTTGCTTTTTAATCTTCATGGTTTATATCTGCCTCTAGAAGGACTTGCTATTTTTTATTGAGTAGAAGGATATTGAATATAATTTTATTTTTAGATTGTATTAATTCAGTGGAATAGAATGTAGTTTTCATAAGGCTCACTAGTAAAAATGAGAGAAAATACAATTGTTGACAAAAGGATAGTCTTGCACTGATTTGGTATCATTTGTCTTATTTGAGATTGTGTATATAGAGCCTTAAACAGAATGTATCATTTTTTAAACTTTCAAATATATCTTTCCTTTTGCCTGTCTCCTTTCCTTTGTCCTTCTCTAAAAAACCTATTAATACAAAGTGGAGAAAATAATCTATGATAATCAAACCTCTCCTTTGCTTTTCATTCTTACTATGATTAGCCAGAATTCCCACTTGTTACAAACTGTCTTGAGTCAATTTTTCTCTTCAGCTGTCTTCAGAATTTCTGTAAGCACCTGAAGACTCTGGTAGGTAGACAGTATCTATTATATCTCCTACCCCATACCCTCATCTGCATGTAGTATATTACAAAGAAAGCAGGCCTAAATTAAACTCTGTCCAACATGCAAACATATATTAGTCAAGAGACATAAAATAGTCATTACAACCCTTTCTTTTAGCCTGGAAAAATCTCACACTGTCCTTAAACTCTTTAACTCATCTTTTCAATGAAGAATTAAATTATTTTATTGTACTTTAGGTTCTGGAGTACATGTGCAGATCATGCAGGGTTGTTGCATAGGTGCATACATAACCAGGTGGATCGCTGTCTCCATTCCCCCTTCATCTATATCCAGCATTTCTCCCAATGTTCTCTCTCCCCACCCTCCCCACCCCTCCACTGTCCCTCCCCTAACCCCTGCAACTTACCCCAGTGTGTGATGCTCCCCTCCCTGAGTCCACAAGTTCTCGTTTTTCAACACCCGCCTATGAGTGAGAACATGCAGTGTTTGGTTTTTTGTTCTTGTGTCAGTTTGCTGAGAATGATGGTTTCCAGGTTCATCCAAGTCCCTATAAAGAACACGAACTCATTGTTTTTTATGGCTATGTAGTATTCCATGGTGTATATGTGCCACATTTTCTTGGTCTAGTCTATCATTGATGGGCATTTGGGTTGGTTCCAGGTCTTTGCTATTCTACATGTGCTGCAGTGAACATACATGTGCATGTGTCTTTATAATAGAACGATTTATAATCCTTTGGGTATACACCCAGTAATGGGATTGCTGGGTCAAATTGAATTTCTATTTCTAGATCCTTGAGGAATCGCCACACTGTCTTCCACAATGGTTGAACTAATTTACACTCCCACCAACAGTGTAGAAGTGTTCCTATTTCTCCACATCTTCTCCAGCATCTGGTGTCTCCAGATTTTTTAATGAGACTGCCATTCTAACTGATGTGAGATGGTATCTCAATGTGGTTTTGATTTGTATTTGTCTAATGACCAGAGATGATGAGCATTTTTTTCATATGTTTCCTGGCCTCATATATGTCTTCTTTTGAAAAGTGTCTTTTCATATCCTTTGCCCACTTTTGAATAGGTTTGCTTGTTTTTTTCTTGTAAATCTGTTTTAGTTCTTTGTAGATTCTGGATATTAACCCTTTTTCAGATGGGTAGATTGCAATATTGTTTTCCCATTCTGTTGGTTGCTGGTTCACTCTAATGATTGTTTCTTTTGCCGTACAGAACCTTTGAAGTTTAATTCGATCCCAGTTGTCTGTCTTGGCTTTTGTTGCCATTGCTTTTTGTGTTTTAGTCATGAAGTCCTTGTCTACGCCTCTGTCCTAAATGGTTTTACCGAGGTTTTATTCTAGTTTTTTATGGTGTTAGGTCTTATGTTTAAATCTTTAATCCATTTGGAGTTAATTTTAGTATAAGGTGACAGGAAGGGGTCCAGTTTTTGCTTTCTGCACATGGCTAGCCAGTTTTCCCAGCACCATTTATGAAACAGGGAATTCTTTCCCCATTGCTTGTTTTTGTCAGGTTTGTCAAAGATCGATGCTTATAGATGTGTGGTGTTGCTTCCAAGGCCTCTGTTCTATTCCATTGGCCTATGTCTCTGTTTTGGTACCAGTACCATGCTGTTTTGATTACTGAAGCATTGTAATATAGTTTGAAGTCAGGCAGCGTGATGCCTCCAGCTTTGTTCTTTTTGCTTAGGATTGACTTGGCTATGCGGGCTCTCTTTTGGCTCCATATGAAATTTAAAGTGTTTTTTTCTAGTTCTGTGAAGAAGGTCATTGGTAGCTTGATGGGGATACCACTGAATCTTTAAATTACGTAGGGCAGTATGGCCATTTTCACGATATTGATTCTTCCTTACCATGAGCATGGAATGTTTTTCCATCTGTTTGTGCCCTCTCTTACTTCATTCAGCAGTGGTTTGTAGTTCTCCTTGAAAAGGTCCTTTATATCCTTTGTTAGTTGTATTCCTAGGTATTTTATTCTCTTTGTAGCAATTGTGAATGGGAGTTCACTCTTGATTTGCCTCTCTGTCTGTTATTGGTATATAAGAGTGCTTGCGATTTCTGCACATTGCTTTTGTATACTCAGACTTTGCTAAAGTTGCTTATCAGCTTAAGGAGAATTTGGGCTGAGAGGATGGGCTCTTCTAAATATACAATCATGTTGTCTGCAAACAGAGACAATTTAATTTTAAGAGTAACTATGACATTCTGATGCAGCAATAGCAGTCAGCACTGTGATATAGTCAAGTGACAGCTTCTTCTGTAAAGTGGATTAAAAAATGAAAAATGAAGTTTCATACCAAAGGTAATTCTTTGCTTGCTATACATATTCTTATACTTAATTAGGAAATCTTTCTGTCCAACCACAGGATTGGAAAATACTCATCCACATACTAATTAACAAAATATATTTTATATTTTCATAAGGACATCTGAAGTATTAACCAATATTTAAGTGTTAATTCTGATCAAGATATTTAGTAATTGCTTCCTGATAATCACCAAAACTTAGTACTCAAAAATAACACATATCATTAATTTCCTCACATTTCTGAAATTTGGGTAAGAGACAGTGAAGGGAACTCTTTTTTGCTCCACTTGGAATCTTTTAGGAATGAAATGCCCAAAATGACCTCTTCATTTACATGTCTCAGCAAGGACAGTTGGAAAAGAAGACTGACTAGCCTGCCCTCTCTCTCTCTCTATCTCTCTCTTTCTCTATCCTTCTCTCTGTCTCTCTCATTCTCTCCATGTTATCTTTCTGTATGCGTAGCTGAGACTACTTTACCTTTTGGCAGCTTCAGGGTATTAGCTTTCTTTCAAACATAAAAGCAGAAGCTAAGATGGGAGACTGGTAGCAGCTTTTGTGTGCCACTCTCACAAGAGGAAAAAAGGGCCAGTCAACACTGACCTTGTAGGCTGATCATCTGGGAAACTGGTTGGGATCAATTAAAGCCAAAGGGGTAATCATGTGGTTTTCTCATCGGTTCTGTTTATGTGATGGATTACATTTATTGATTTGCATATGTTGAACCAGCCGTGCATCACAGCAATAAAGCTAACATGTTCGTGGTGGATAAGCTTTATGATGTGCTGCTGGATTTGGTCTCCCAGTATTTTATTGAAGATTTTCACATCGATGTTGATCAGGGATATTGGTCTGAATTTTTCTATTTGTTGTTGTTGTTGTTGTTGTTGTTGTTGTTGTTGTTGTGTCTCTGCCAGGTTTTGGTATCAGGGTGATTCTGGCCTCATAAAATGAGTTAGGGAGGAGTCTCTCTTTTTCTATTGTTTAGAATAGTTTTAGAGGGAATGGTACTAGCTCCTCTTTGTACCTCTGGTAGAATTTGGCTGTGAATCCATCTACTCCTGAATTTTCTTTGGTTGGTAGGCTATTAATTACTGCCTAAATTTCAGAACTTGTTTTTGGCCTATTCAGGGATTTGACTTCTTCCTGGTTTAGGCCTGGGAGGGTGTTTGTATCTAGGAATTTATCATTTTCTTCTAGATTTTCTAGTTTATTTGCATAGAGGTGTTTATAGTATTCTCTAATGATAGTTTGTATATTTGTGGGATCTGTGCTGATGTCCCCTTTATCATTTTTATTGCATCAGTTTGGTGCTTCTCTCTTTTCTTGTTGATTAGTCTGGCTAGTGATCTATTTTGTTGATATTAAAAAAAAAAAAAGCTCATGGATTCATTGGTTTTTTAATGGGTTTTCTGTGTCTCTATCTCCTTCAGTTCTGTTCTGATCTTAGTTATTTCTTGTCTTCTGCTAGCTTTGAATTTGTTTGCTCTTGCTTCTCTATTTCTTTCAATTTTGATGATAGGGTGTCGATTTAGATCTTTCCTGCTTTCTCTTTTGGACATTTAGTGCTATAAATTTCCCTCTACACACTGCTTTGAATGTGTCCCAGAGATTCTGGTATGTTGTGTCTTTGTTCTCATTGATTTCAAAGTGCATCTTTATTCTTGCCTTATTTCGTCAAGTAGTCATTCAGGGGCACATTGTGCATTTTCCATATAGTTGTGCAGTTTTGAGTGAGTTTCTTAATCCTGAATCCTAATTTGATTGCACTATGGTCTCAGAGACCGTTATAATTTCTGTTCTTTTGCATTTGCTGAGGAGTGTTTTACTTCCAATTATATGACAGACTTTAGAATAAGTGCAATGTGGTGTTGAGAAGAATGTGTATTCTGTGGATTTGGGGTGGAGAGTTCTATAGATGTCTATTAGGTCCGCTGAGTTCAAGTCCTGGATATCCTTGTTAATTTTCTATCTCATTGATATGTCTAATATTGACAGTCAGGTGTTAAATCTCCCACTATTATTGTATAGGAGTCTAATTCTCCTTCTTAGGTCTTCAAGAACTTGCTTTATGAATTGGAGTGCTCCTGTTTTAGGTGCATAGATATTTAGGATAGTTAGCTCTTCTCATTGCATTATACAAAACTTAACAGCCCTTCATGCTAAAAAAGCTCTCAATAAAATAGGTAATGATGGAACGTACCTCAAATAATAAGAGCTATTTATGGTAGACCCACAGCCAATATCATACTTATGGGCAAAGACTGGAAGCACTCCCTTTGAAAACCAGCACAAGACAAGGATGCCTCTCTCACCACTCCTATGGTATTAAAAGCTCTGACCAGGGCAATCGGGCAAGAGGAAGAAATAAAGGGTATTCAATTAGAAAAAGAGGAAGTCTAATTGTCTCTGTTTGCAGATGACATGATTGTATATTTAGAAAACCCCATCATCTCAGCCTAAAACCTCCTTAAGATGATAAACAAATTCAACAAAGTCTCAGGATACAAAATTGATATGCAAAAATCACAAGCATTTCTATATACCAATGAACAGAGCTAAATCATTAGTGAACTCCCATTCGCAATTGCTACAAAGAGAATAAAATGCCTAGGAATACAACTTACAAGGGATGTGAAGGACCTCCGAAATAAGAGAGGACACAAACAAATGGAAGAACATTCCATGCTCACGGATAGGAAGAATCAATATTATGTAAATGGCCATACTGCCCAAAGTAATTTGTAGATTCAGTGCTATCCCCATCAAGCTAACATTGAATTTCTTCACAGAATTGGAAAAAAACTACTTTAAATTTCATACAGAACCAAGAAAAAAACCTCATAGCCAAGACAATCCTAAGCAAAAAGAACAAAGCTGGAGCATCACGCCACCTCACTTCAAACTACAAGGCTACAGTAACAAAACGGCACGGTACTGGCACCAAAACAGATACTTAAACCTATGGAACAGAACAGAGGCCTGAGAAATAACACCACACATCTACAACCATCTGATATTTGAGATACCTTACAAAAACAAGTAATGAGGAAAGGATTTCCTATTTAATAAATGATGTTGGGAAAATTGGCTAGCCATTTGCAGAAAGCTGAAACTGGATCCCTTCCTTACACCTTATATAAAAATTAACTCAAGATAAATTAAAGACTTAAATATATGACCTTAAACCACAAAAACTCTAGAAGAAAACCTAGACAATACCATTCAGCACTTAGGCATGGGCAAAGACTTCATGACTAAAACACCAGAAACAATGGCAACAAAAACGAAAATAGACAAAGGGGATCTAATTAAAAAGCAGCAAAGCAAAATAAACTATTATCAAAATGAACATGCAACCTACAGAATAGGAGAAAACTTTTGCAATCTATCCATCTGACAAAGGGCTAATATCCAGAATTTACAAATAACTTAAACAAATTTACAAGAAAAAAACAACCCCATCAAAAAGTGAGCAAAGGATATGAAGAGATACTTTTCAAAAGAAGACATTTATGCAGCCGACAAATATCTGAAAAAAGATCATCATCACTGTTCATGTGAGAAATGGAAATCAAAACCACAGTGAGATACCGTCTCATGCCAGTTAGAATGGCAATCATTAAAAAGTCAGGAAACAAAAGATACTAGAAAGGATATGGAGAAATGGGAATGCTTTTACACTGTTGGTGGGAGTGTAAATTAGTTCAAACACTGTGAGAGACAGTGTGATGATTCAAGGATCTAGAACTAGAAATACCATTTGACCCAGCAATCCCATTACTGAGTATATACCTAAAGGATTATAAATCATTCTACTATAAAGACACATCCACACGTATGTTTATTGTTGCACTCTTCACAATAGCAAAGACTTGGAACCAACCCAAATGCTCATCAATGATAGACTGGATAAAGAAAATGTGGAACATATACACCATGGAATACTATGCAGCCCTAAAAAAGGACGGGTTCATGTCTTTTGCAGGGACATGGAAACCATCATTCTCAGCAAACTAAGACAAGAAAAGAAAACCAAACACTGCATGTTCTCACTCATAAGTAGGAGTTGAACAATGAGAACACAGGGACACTGAGGGAAACATCACAAACAGGGGCCTGTCTGGGGGTGTGGTCTCGGGGCGGGATAGCATTCGGAGAAATACCTAATGTAGATGACTGGTTTACAGGTGCATGAAACCAACATGGCACATGTATACCTATGTAACAGGCCTGCACTTTCTGCACATGTACCCCAGAACTTAAAGTATAATAAAAATAAAAATTTAAATTTAAAGAAAGCAGACAGGGAACAGGGGAACACAGGAAGCAAGAGGAGCAAAGCTGGGCACTGACCTGTCTGCTCTCAGCATGGAGCCAGGGAAACCTCTCCAATATGGGAAAGGGTGAATAAATTAGAACACCCATGGGGATTCATGCTCTCCTCAGGGACCTGTGCAAGACTGGGATAGGGAGAATCCCCCAGCTCCCCTGCTCCCACTCCACAACCAGCGCACTTCTAGACTAAAGCAGAGAATCACTTAGATGTTATGCAGAGGCAATTCTCAAGTCCAAGGGACCTCTACAAGCTTTGGGCCCTAAAGCCTACCGGCACTGGTGCCATAGACCCAATAGAGGCCATAGTTGTAGTGTCTGGGATTAGCAAGATTGCCCCATCCCCACCGCCTTACCACCACACCACTCATCCCCTATCCCTCACACCTCCGCCCTCCTCCACCGCCAGGAACCCTACCAGAGGGGATTTGGCACCGGCTTTCAGACCAGTGGTCTCCCTTCAGCTTGAACTAGGCCAGCCACTCCACCCATTCCTGCCCCTAGCAGCCAGGTAGGCAATGCTTGCTAGAGGTTCCAGTCTCCTGCTTCTGTGTGAACTCAGTTGGAGTGTGCATCCAGAATCACCTGGCAGCACAGGCATCCCCACGCACCTCAGCTGCTAATAACCAGACAAGCAGTGCCTCCTAGAGCTTCTGGCCCTGCGTTCTTGCTTCTGTGAGAACTCAGCTAGAAAGCACATCTTCTTTTGTCCCAGGAGACATATGGATAGCAGGGTGCATGACCCACCCACCTCCATCACTGATAACCATGACCCACCCACCTCCATCACTGATAATCTAGAAGGTGGAAAAAGCCTTTTAGAGCTTCTGGCTCAGTGGTCCTGCTTCTGTGGGAACTTTTTTTGTCCGCAGAGGAACCCAGATGCTCCACCCCACCCCTGCTGCTGGTAGGCGGGTGTGCCATACCTGCTAGAGCTTCTGGCTCAGCTGTTCTGCTTCTTCCTGAATTTGCCAAGGGGCACAGCTTCCTGTTGCCCTGAAAACACCCTAGTGTCAGGGCATGCAACTCCACCCACACCAACCTCTCCTTGCTAGGCAGGCCATACCCAGTAGAGCTTCCCACCCAGGGATCCCAATTCCATCTAAAACTGCAGACGGGTACAATCCTCTGTTTCATAAGAAGCACACAGACAGCAGATTAGAACCAACCTGACAAGAATACAGCTTGCCTGCTAACTACAGCCCCTGCCTGAGGAAGCCTTGTCAGCCAGAACAAAAGAAATAGGGGTATGGAGACAGTAATCAGAAGGGTCTCTCCGAGATGCAGGAATGGACTAGAAGTGAAGCCACTCAACCAAGCACACCTGTACCATAAGCAGTCCCTCAAAGAAGAAATCAACAACAACAATAAAATCCACCCAAAGGATAACAACTTCAAAGACTGAAAGAATATCATACCACACAAGAAACAAAAAAAAAAAAAAAAAAAAAAAAAAAAAAAAAACAGCACAGGAACTCTGGCAACTCAAAAAGCCAGTGTGTCTTCTTACCTCCAAATAACCACAGTACCTCCCTAGCAGTGGTTCTCAACCAAGTTAAAATGGCTGAAATGTCAGAAATACAAGTAAGAATATGGATAGGAATGAAGATTATCAACATACAGTAGGTAGTCAAAATGTAATCCAAGAAATCTAAGGATTACAGTAAAACAGTACAGGAGCTGATTGATAGACAAAATTGCCATAAGAAAACACCAACTGATGTTATGGAGCAGAAAAACACACTAGAAAAACTTTATAATGTAATCACAAGTATTAACAGCAGAATTGACCAAGCTGAGGAAAGAATCTCAGAGCTTAAATACTGGCTCTCCAAAATAAATTAGGGAGACAAAAATAAAAGAAAAACCATAAAGAATGAACAAAACCTCTGACAAATATGGGATTCTGTAAAGAGACCAAATCTGTAACTCATTGGTGTCCCCGAAAAAGAGGGTTAAAAGCCAAGAAATGGGGAAAACACAATTTAGGATATCATCTATAAAAATTCCCCCAACCCTACTGGAGAGGTCAACATTCAAATTCAGAAAATGCAGAGGACCCCTGCAAAATACTACACCACTCCCAAGAAGACCATCCCCAAGACACATAGTCATTAGATTCTCCAATAGTGAGATGAAAGAAAAAATGTTAAAGGCAGCTAGAGAGAAGGGGCAGTTTACCCACAGAGGAAACCCTATCAGGTTAGCAGCAGACTTGTCAGCGGAAACCCTGCAAACTAGAAAAGATTGGGAGCATATATTCAGCATTCTTAAAGAAAATAATTTTCTGCCAAGAATTACATATTCAATCAAACTAAGCTTTGTAAGCAAAGGAGAAATAAGACCATTTTCAGCCAATGAAATGCTCAGAGAATTAATTACCACCAGACTTACCTTACAAGAAGCCCTGAAGGGAGGGCTAAATATGGAAAAGAAATACCATTCTTGGCCACTACAAAAAAACACAAGTACATAGACCAGTGACATGATAAAGCAGCCACACAAACAAGTCTGCATAATAACCAGTTAACAACATGACGACAAAATCAAATCTGCACATGTTAATACTAACCTTGAAAGTAAGTGGGCAAAATGCTTCAATTAAAAGGCACAGAGTAGAAGATTGGATAAAGAAGCAAAACCCAGCAGTATTCACTCTTCAGAAGGCCAGTCTCACATGCAGTGACACCATGAGTTCAAATAAAAGGGATGGAGACAAATCTGTCATGTCAATGGAAAATATAAAAAGATAAGGGTTGCTCTTCTAATTTCAGACAAAACAGACTTTAAACCAACAAAGATTTAAAAAAAATAAAGAAAGGCATTTATGTAATGGTAAAGGTCTCAATTCAACTAGAGGACCTAACTGTCCTAAAAAAAATATACACCCAACACAGGAGCACCCAGATTCCTAGAGCAGGCTCTTAGAAACTGAAGAAGAAAAGAATCTTTTTGTGTATCATTACTTTTTCTTTCTTTCCTTGATCATTTCAATCACTTCCTAACTTCACCCTCATGTTTACTTTTCCTTGATATTCTTCTGAATCGTTGAGTTTCTGTCTGAACAGAAATAAATTCAATGACATTTGCAGAGTAAAAAACCAACAACAAAAATGCCATTTAAAAATAGTCATCTTTTACTAGTCATACAGGTTATTTTTATTTTTATAGGTGTATGGGTACAAGCGCAGTTGTGTTACACAGATATGTTGTGCAGTGGCGAAGTCTGAGCATTTAGTGTACCTATCACCCAAATAGTGTATATTGTATGCAACAGGAGGTATTGTATCCTTCACCCCACTACCCCCCACCCACCTTTTAAAGTTCCCGATATCTATTATTTGACTCTAATTGAACAGTTTTCCTTAAAATGTAAAAGCAGGTAAACATTCTTCAATAAAAATTCCAAGAACCACTTAATTTAGGTTAGATTGATTTTTCTTCTTTTTTTTTTTTATTGTACTTTAGGTTCTGGGATACATGTGCAGATCATGCAGGATTGTTGCATAGGTACATACATGGCAGTGTGACTTGCTGCCTCCATCCCCCCGTCACCTATATCTGGCATTTCTCCCCATGTTGTCCCTCCGATGCCCCCCCCAAAAGACCCCAGTGTGTGATGCTCTCTTCTCTATGTCCATGTGTTCACATTGTTCAACACCCACCTATGAGTGATACCATGCAGTGTTTGATTTTCTGTTCTTGTGTCGGTTTGCTGAGAATGATGGTTTCCAGATTCATCCACATCCCTATGAAGGACACAAACTCATCGTTTTTTATGGCTGCGTAGTATTCCATGTTGTATATGTGCCGCATTTTCTTTATCCAGTCTATTTTTGATAGACATTTGGGTTGGTTCCAGGTCTTTGCTATTGTGAACAGTGCCGCAGCGAACATATGTGTGCATGTGTCTTTATAATAGAAAAAATTATAATTCTTTGGGTATATACCCAGTAGTGGGATTGTTGGGTCAAATGGCATTTCTATTTCTAGGTCCTTGAGGAATCACCACACTGTCTTCCACACTTACATTTAAAATAATAGTTGCCTAAATTAAGCCTCTGGAGGGAAAATGAAAATATCTAACTCTCACATTTGAAACAATGATGAGTGTAATTCTGTATGTGTATGTGTGTGTGTGTGTGCTGTGTGTCCCAAATTATAAACAACTTTGAAGAAAAAAAATCCAATTGTTAAAGCAATACTTTTGTCATCACATTTTTCTCAAACCCAAGAGAAGATGTTCTTATTAATGTTAGGTTTGCGAAAATTTGTTTTGAAAAGTTGTTGCTTTTGTTACAGCAACACTATAATAACAACTAGAATATTTAAATGATCAAAAATGAGTCTGATTGTAAACTAAAAAATTTTAATACTATTTTAAAGTCATAGTTGTATCATATAGATTATATTATCTTCTTTCTTCAAATTTAGCTGCATTGTGAATTCTTCCCTGGCCTCTCAGGGAGGATCAATCTTTTCCTTATCTGTATTCCTGTAATATTGTTTACACATTCCTTTAGTAGTTATCATATCACTCTGTAGTCATTCTATGTGTCCGTGACATTTTCTGGACAGTAGTTTGCTAGGAACACTCATGGAATTTTATTTGCATTCTTATCCTGAGGATTTGGACAGGGCCTTGCACATACGAGGCAGAAAAAGACATATTTTCTGATTAAATCATAAAGTTTTTTTTAAGAGTGCATTTTTATACTTCTTAATACAGTGATGTGATAATCAAAATATATAGTTACATATTTTGGGAACAAAATTTTCCAGGAAGGGTCATGTTTGGGGGACACTGTTGTGGTCAAAAAACCTTGGGCGTGATTGTTTCTCCCTGAGATTGATTTTTCTTAGGTTTTCAAGGGAAAAAAAACCACTCTGAGTCCCTTTCCTGCAAAGGGCTGGATCAGCTAAGCTTCTTTGTCTGTTTGTTTGTTGTACATCTGAGAGCCCATAAAGAATAGGAGCAGGCTAACATATGCATTGAAAAGTACATGTCTTAAAATCTGCCCTTCTTTAAGAAATGGTTACTTTCTTTGGCATTCACTAACCTAGCTGGTACATTTTATGTAGTAACAGGAATATTTGTGTTCTGTTTAGCATTCAGCAGGCCCAGTTGCATATAGAAATAGAGCTGTGGCTTTATGACTATGCTGTGTATGTATTTTATATATATACAGTAATAACACAAGTTAAAAGAAGAGAGAGCTAAACAAATTTTCCATCTAAAGTTTTATATTGGGCTTCCTGAAACTGAAACTACTATCTCATAATTGAATTTCCAAAAATTTTAACCTGACAAAGAAAAATGTATCCACAGCTGAGAAAAATAAGAAGGAATAACTTTCCCTTTCACATGTTACTTCCAGGTCACGTTAGCACCAAGTCTAGGGCACCAAGAAGGTCTAGCCCAAGAGGTAGGTCATGATAATGACATGGAGGCACACAAGAATGCTGAGTAACTTCTCAGCTAGTGTAGAGCATCTCCAGTGATAGCCCGTGTTTCCATCTTCAGTTTAAGGGCGTAGCATGCTTCTCCAAACATCACAACTTGAGGTCAGAGTGTGGAAAAGTACGTGAAGTTAGAATTGTTAGAATGGCCCAAATATATACAACCAGGTGGTTGTGAAAGACTAATTGAAGATCTGTTTCCTCTAGTAGTTTCCTCATTTCCAGTTTTGGGATAATACCTACCTTAGAATTAGATAAGGACTAATGATGTGGTTATAGGAAGACAGATTTTATTGTAAAATACAAATGTATGTTAGAGTCTAAGGACAAATTACATACTTCAAGCAGTACAGAATTTTCCATAACTGGAGAAATGTTGACATAGGCCAGCAAATCATTTTACAGGGAGTTTATCAAAGCTATTCAAATATGAGAAGTATTTAAATTGGGTTAATGGTTTCCAAATGTTGATTAATGGAAAAAATGAAGTCTCATTATTCTTGGGTGAAATAAGAATTTTTCTTTCATTTTCATAAATTTATTTAAAATAGGAACATTTTAAATCTTATAGCATCTTTTCTATTTATGGAAATAGAATGTTCTTTACTTGAAACCATAATACAAGTAAATGAGTTGTTAATGCTCTTGTTGAGAAAAATAATAGGTGGACACCCTAACTAAACTTAATATTTTTGGAAATTTGAATAGTCTCTGATATCTGAATAACTAGAAGACAGGGATAAGAGAACTGTTATTTTCTCTTAAATGCCCAAAACTTTTAAATTCCCCCTTTATATGCCCAGTAATATAGGAAAAATAAGACATTGTATGAAAGGGAAACTTATACCTAAATTTCTCTTTGAGGACAATATTATGAATGATCTTGATCCCTCAAGACACTAGACTCAACTTGGCCGCTGATTGTAGCAACTTTCCAAGTAGTATTAGATATTTCTTCTGCTTTGACATATGCTGCTGTCTATCCTATTACTACTTTGCCTACTCTCAACTATGAGTATCTCAGTTTCCATTTTCTGGCATTGAATTTCTGGTATACTTTAGATTCTGTCTCAACTCAGCATGACCTAGATTATTACTATCGGCATGTATATTTACCATACACCATAAGCCTTGTGACTTATCTTTTAGAATAGACCGTGGAGAGTGAGGATCACCAACTTCCAATATTCCAGCAAAGGCACTGCAGTACTCATTCATGGCTGACATAGAAATTATGGGAAAGGTTTTCATCCTGAGATCTGAGGGTGGCTAGTTTGGCAGTGGAGGTTGAATATTCTTGTACTAGAAGGCCCCACATGAAGCTACTCAGACCACACTCCTTGGGAAGGAATTGCATCCCAAACACATAGGTATGAGAGTACTTCGGTAATGTATTGTAGCTGCTCTCTTTTTATGTGCAATTTAACACCATATTGTCCACCAAGTTTTGCCACTTTGAAGCAGGTTTAACCTGCCAAGCAGAGCTCTGAAGCACCATAACTGACTGGCACTCTCTGGTGAAAGAGCTTTTCAGATGCTATTTTGACAGTCTTTATCCAGTTGCAAGCATTGATGCACAAATACCAATGGATACAGATTGGCAAAGGGACTAGCAACAGACCCCACCTGGGCAAATGAAACAAGTTTAGTTTTTCTAAGTGGCACAGAAAGAATTCAGTAAGGCCAGGATATTCAATCAAGAATTCAGCATCATTATCCAATAACAGGAGCCATATCTATTTTAGTCACCAAAAGACATGCATCCCATCAGACCTTCTGGAAATTTCCAATTTCTTCAGTCACAGCTGCATATACTTGAATACAAGCTGTATAGAACACAGCCTTGCTTGAATAACTAATGGGAAATCTTCCTTGACTAGGTTTACTTCATCAGTCTTGGCACGAGACTATATCAGCAACGAAAAAAACACTGCCCTTGGGCCAAATCTGACCTGTGCCACCTGTTTACAAGTTACAGTTCTGTTGGAACACAGCCACCACACTTTTTAATATTTTGTCTTGTGCTGCTTCACACTACAGAGGCAAATTTGAGTAGTTGAGACAGAGACCAAGTGGCCCTCAAAACTCAAAACTTGCTCTCAGTCCCTTTATGCAAAAAAGTTTCCTGGCCTCACTATTATATAAGTAGAATCGGAACACTTAGGCCTGAACCACCTCGCTTCCTTTCCCAACAGGCTTGCAAAATTTTGTTCACACACATCCCTTTATGTAACGCTTCCAAAGTAGAAAGAGGGTAAGTTAGCCAGATATGTCTGAGAGTTGAGAAACATCTTCCACATTTTTGCCAGAGCCTTGAAAAAATATTTTGAAGTCGTGGCAAAGAAGAATAGGAAGTTTCTTTGTATCCCTTTCAGATGAAAAATAAAAATATCACTTGTCATCCATCAACTCAATTTATTTGGCAGTAGAATCTGACTGTGGTTTCTTAAACTGGAAATAAGACAAGAGGCCACTCACACAGACACAGTTGTTATTGTTTACTTCACTTTATATAGTATTTATGATGTTCTCCGAAAAAAAGAAGGTCATTGACAATTGTCTGTATAATTTTGTCATGAGAAATAACCAGAGTCTGAATTCAAATTATCTTCACTTCCACTTTTTATGTAGTTCTTTTATTACATATTTTAATTATTTTGTTTTGATTCAACTTAATGTCACCCAAATATTAATTGGCCAAAGAGAACCACTGAATAAATGCAAATTGATTCCGTCCCCAGAAATAGATGTTGACTAATTCAAGTTTAATGAGCCTCAAAATAGCATTTTAAGTATATTTTTATTTTTTATAGACTTTAATCATATCTGTCTTTAGGGCTTGAATTTAGAAATGCTAAAGAACTGTTCTGGGCTAATTAAGCCTGCTCACCTGACAGGTTTTCCCCAGCTCACCAGATTCTCTGCTGAAGGCGATAGCACCTGTAGTTACAAGAAGAAGGAAGAAAAGGAAATTTTATTTAAACAGATTTTGACAATTTGAAGACAATTCCATCCTCAAGGATGGCTCTATATAACAATGTCGCATATTTCTTCAAAATTGTGTGTATTTGGCAAACACTGGATAATTGTGTCCTCTCTACACCACAACCTGCAGCCTGTGCTAAGATGCCTCCTCTCTGATCAAGGAATTCTTCCAATGGCTGGAAACCTGCAAAGGGTTGACATTTAAAAGACCAGGAAAATGTAAAATTTTAGTGTTACTAAGCCCAGAGTAAGAATATTTATTGATTGTTTTGAATTATTATTTAAATATTCAGAAATATAATTATTCTACAGATAATTAAACACATTCTCCTAATGTATAAACTGCTTCAGGGGGAAGAAGAGGCTAAGTAATTTTGGAAGCTGTGCCAACTCTCATGGGACACCAATGTGGCATTTAATTTTCTAAAGAAATAAATGACTAGAGTAAATAGCATTCAAATGGCAAGCCAGTTTTCCCAAAACTGTGTATTGAACAGCTTGTCTCTTCCCCAATGTATGTCCTTAGTGTGCCTTATCAAAACCTCTCATGATGCACACCATAAATATGTATAGCTACCATGTACCCACATATGAGAAAAAAATTTTTTAAAATTATAGAAACATAAATGACAAGTCAGCAAGTGGGATGGAACACAGATGAAACAGTAATTCCAAGCCCCCACATGTAACTTTAAAATTTTTTATAATTGATATTTAAATAATATAAATAAGATGATATGTTGAAATATTGGACCTGGGCTCAAACTTCACTTTGCTGTTACTGCTTTTGCAGAAAATGGAAACTTACTGGCATGGGATCCCGAGTAAAGGAGATAATGCACATAATGATTTTCAGAGTGCCTGGCACCTTAAAGTTTCTGATCAAATATTAACATCTTCCTGGATTCTCTGAGCTGGAAATCTTCTTACCTTTCATAGAACTTCCAAAGCTCATCTCTTGTGGACCTCTCCTGTGGCACTTGCCACTTGCTAATTATACAAGTGTTATCTGTTAACTCTCCTAGGGAGAGCTCTGCCTGATTGATTCATCTTTGTATTCCTTTCATATCGTCTGCCTTATACACAGCAGAGACTCAGCAAATATTTGAATTAAAGTTTGAATTGATTAATATATGCCCAAAACAATAAGTTAGCATCTCCCAGGAAATAAACTACTCAGAAAAGTGGTTTTAGACTTATTTAGAAGCATCGGTAACTGTATTGAGAACTTGGATTTGGAGCAAATAATCTGAGCTTCAGTTTCAATTTGACAGTTAGTGTTGGAGTATTGAATGCATGGAAAAGTCAATGAATACAAATACCCACATAATGATTATTTCATACACAGTAAAAATTAGCACAAAAAGTGTGTGTGTTATGAACTGTGTGAAACTACTCTGATTTTTTAAATGTTATATCAGTTCTCACAAGAACCCTGTGAGGTAGATGATTTATTATTCCCCTTTTACTAATGAGGAAACTGAGGAATCTGGAAGTCACATAGCTAAGCAGTGGGATAAGAAGTTAAACCTGGGCAGCTCACTCCAAACTCCATGCTCTTAACTAATTTGTACACAAAACTCTGTTTTCCCGTGTGTATTATATACACAATTAGGAAATTATGAGATAATTGTAGGCAGCATATGGACAAATTTTTATTTTATTTTTTAAATTCTGTATTTATTTTAGTGTGCATTGATATAGCATGCACATGAACTCATTATTTCATGAGTATTTTTACTTAGTGAAAGATTAGATTGGGTACTGTTTTGGTCCTGAGTTGTTTTAAAGAAACATGTGAAGTAAAGATAGGAGGTATTCAGCTACAGCAACAGGCAGTTTGTGAATGACTGAAGTCCAAGAATCCATACTAAGGAATATCTTGGAAAAGGGCTCCTGTATTTCAGCTTATAGGAATATATTTTTCCTTCCCTAATATATTAAATAACCAAAGGATTTGATGACTATGTATATACATACTTATAATTAAGCATTGCATTATACATATATGGTATTTTTTGTACCATCATATGTCATATATTCATACATAGGCATATTTTAATAGAATTTAGTAATAAAAATAAGACCTGTGATCCATTATACATATTTCTTAAAGTTCCAAACCAATCTACATAGTATGCAGAGACAACTCATTTACTGGGAAATTTTAGAATACCAATTTTCTGTTACCTCTCAAATGAAGGAAAAAATAGTCCACCACATGAAAGATGAGAAAATCATGGCTATTTTTCCAGATGCTTATATCATCTATCATATATTGTGAAAGCAGAAAGAAAACACCTAACATTCCCTTTTTATGAACGAGGAAACAAACTGTGAAGTGAAGCTTCTGTCTTCGCTTTTGCTTACCCACCTACAGAATCACTAGCATGTAGGATTAGAACATATATGTCCTATATAAAAATTAACTTAAAAATTAACACTTAACAGGAATGATCAATAGTTGTGGTGTTGATTGTGGGAGTAATTTTTTGGGTGTGCAGAAATAGTCACTTTGGAACGTCTAAAATAAGTGTATCTGTTAACGAAAAATTAAGATTGTGTTTCTATTTTCCAGAAAAAAGTGTGCAATTGTTTATATCTGACATCTCTGCCTAAGTTTGCTTGAATTAATCAGGGATTGTGATACATATATCTAATACTGTATTGTGTTAACTTTTCATTTTCAGAAACAAACCTCTGAACTCTATAATTTTGGTTGTTTTGGGTGAGCATCTAGTGCTTTCAGGCTGTTTCGAATGACTGTTTTCTGCCACCAACAAGAGCAGTGTTCAGGCAGGCCTTTGCCAGTTTCATTACTGCAGCCAACCTCCGGTGGCTCACAGTGCCGGTTGCTGTTCTCTGTATTTACAAATTCACTTCTAGTAAACCATCGTTTCTGGCAGACCCAGCACAGATGTTTCCCTACCTCATCAGGCTGGAAAAACTAGACTGTAGGCAACAATGAACCCACCTGGCAGGGCTGTCTTCTACCTACCAGTCTCAGGTACCCTCAGTCTTCCTTCACTTTCCTCCTGGTCGTGGTGTCCCTCAAGCTTAATACCCCTGCACTTTTATTAGCTTCTTTCCACCAGTTCTTGTTCTCAGAAAGAAACTGATCAAAGCAATTCTGGCAAGTTGTTGAATGTTTGATAATTTAATATGCTTTCTCTCCAAGGAATAGTTACACTTCAATGACTTAAATGCCTTTATCCAAAATGATAAATTTCAGAGGGTGAGATTTCTGGCATCAACAAACCCAGAGAAAAAAAAAATTTGTTTGTTTTTGAGATTTTCCTAATGCCCTTGAAATTACACCAGGTCTGCTTCAACCAAGTGATAGGAAGATCTCTTAAGTTGACCATATTGCCATTTATGCACAGAATTTTCAAATGTTTCATCTTTCTAATCTAGAAGATGAACTGGTAATGAAAGAGAAGAAATTTTTAAAAACCGAAATATTTTAAATGTTTTCGTTCTTGCAGGATGGCTACAAGACTCAAACGAGGTATAATGTTTAACTCCTGGTACATTTGAACTCAAAGTCATAAGCCTTCCCTTTTCCAACTGACTTTTACAGACTGTTATTCAGAAAGACGTGTGAATACCACCAATATAATATTACATAGCATTTATTTTTAAAATAAATATCAGGAATAAAGCAGGGAATAGGGAATACATGAACAGGGAATTCATGAAGCACCTAGTCATATTGCATTATAATTATTATTTTGTATGTGGGGAGGTATTCTCTTCCAAACTGGTAACCATTTCAGGGCAGGGATATGACTTCTTCAGCATTGTTTGTAGCCCATAGCTCAATTTATAGTAAATGTAAGACTCAACAAATAGTTGTTGAATAAATTATAGAGAAGTATTGCTGTAGAACCTAGGTAAAAACCATTAGAATGAACTGTATAATTAGGAGAAATTAACAATTTTGGAAGGAGCTGGGAAAGAAGACAAGGTTAATGGAGAGAAAATTACAAAATTAACCATAAAATTATATTTTCCCAAGGGGCAAAAACAATTATTCAAATAATTATGATTCTGTATCTTTTACTTCCATATAGATATAAGAAGAGGAATTTAAAAATTAGAAAGCAAGTATGTTAGTGTTGAATTCGTTTGTCCATCCCATGTATTTTGTTAAATCACTCATTAAATCAACTTGTCAACAGATATTTATTAAGGACTTGCCATATACAAACAGTGAGATGGACTCGGGGTAAGATGAAAAGACAGGCCATCAAAATAATAGAGGTTTGATTGTGAAATAATTTTAGGCAGCACATGGACAAATTTTTATTTTTTTAATTCTGTATTTATTTTAGTGTGCATTGATATAGCATGCACTTAAACTCATTATTTCATAAGTATTTTTGCTTATTGGAAAAATAGAGTAGTGGTATTGGTCCTGGGTTGTTTTAAAGAAATATATGAAGAAAAAATTAATATAGGAGGTATTCAGCTACAGCAACAATTATAAAAGCAGTTTGTGAATGACTGAAGTTTAAGAATTCATATTAAGTAATATCTTCAAAAAGGGCTCCTACATTTTAGCTCATAGGAATGTATTTCTTCCTTCCCTGATATACTAAATCACCAAAAATTTGATAACTGTATATACACACATAATTATAATTAAGCATTGCATCATATATAATACATATTATTTGTATCATGTCATATATTCATACATATGACCATTTTAATAGAATTTGGTAATAACACCTTTAATGACTTCTTTTTAGAAGAAAAATATCAGTGCCTTTGTTCCCCTAGAAATCCTCAATCATCTAATGAATTACTTACAGACTTGCTATCATCTATTTGTTTCAAATGACCATGTAGTCCACTGAAACAAATATTAATTTTTTGTTTTTGTATATAGATACTTTCAATTTAATGTAAATTATTCTAGTCTCATGTCTCTTTGTAAAAGATAGTGATAGATGACAAATGGAAGCTATCTATAGGTGGGTGGTCATATTTACAACTTTGGTTATAGTGTATCTCTAGATAAACATAAACATAAACATGATGCAGACAGATAGGTAGGTAGGTAGGTAGGTAGGTAGATAGATAGATAGACAGATAGATTCATACTATAACTATGTAATTAAAGGGAGACAGAAAGAAATTCTAGAATCCATGAATACTACTTGGTTTAGCCTACCTCTGTCAGAATAATTCTTTCCATCTTTGCTACATTTAAATAAATAGAATAGGTGAAAATAAAACTTGCATTGACTAAAATAAGACTAAAAGAATCACAGAATACTGAACCCAGTATTTTGTTTCTTAGTTAATTTAAAATTCAAGTAGATTGTTAAACTGCTATAGCAGTCTTCACTCAATTTGTTCTTGTGTGGAAAATGAATTTTCTAGATGTATTAGTCCATTTTCATGCTACGATAAAGAAATATCTGAGACCAGGTAATTTATAAAGAAAAGAGGTTTAATTGACTCACAGTTCCACATGGCTGGGGAAGCCTCAGGAAACTTACGATCATGGTGGAAGGGGAAGCAAACAGGTCCTTTTACACACGGCAGTAGGAGACAAGTGCCAAGTGAAGGGGAAAGAAACCCCTTATAAAACCATCACATCTCGTGAGAACTCACTCACTATCACAAGAACAGCATGGGGGCCCTGGCCCCATGATCTAATCACCTCCCATGAGGGCCCTCCCACAACATGTGGGGATTACAATTTGGATTACAATTCAAGATATTTGGATGGGGATACAGAGCCAATCCGTACCACTGTGTTTCAAAACACAAAATTAACCTGTATATAGACAAATGTGGCATTTGAAGATGTAAGAATTTTCCCAGAAAAATTCCAGAGCTCTATGCTGAATCCTTCTAACTTAGAGACTTATTTCTCCTTTCAACTATTTCTTTGTCACTTCCAAAATAGAGACTTGAGAAGGATAGCATAGGTAGATGTGTGACATGCCAGAGCAGAGTGGGGTTAAGATCAGCCTCATGCCTAGATCCATCACCTGGCTGTCTCCTTATGCTTCCAAAGTCTGGGAAAATGCTATTAAAATTATTTGCAACAACTGGATAGTGGGTTAATAATGATTTACTGTAAACTCTGGAATATAGAAAAATGTTTGTGAATTAATTCATTAATTTTAACATTTCGAATTTGGTAAAATAAATTTTTCTTAAGCAAGGGCTTATCATAATGTAACTATCATTCTTAAAGTCTTTGCCTTTTATTCAGATTCTAAAATAGTCTAAAATTATTTTTCCTAAAATTTGTAATCTATACTCCAAGATTATACATGTGGGTTTGAAGTAATACCATGATCTGAAAAATATTATGAATGACAAAAAAAAGTTATCATTATTAGACTGAGTAGAGACAATTCTGTAAACTTGCCAAAATGACTTCTTTTCTGACAAACCTAATACATAATCAAGAGTTACAAGAATCCTGGAAGTCAAGTTGGTTAGTAGTATCAACACACTGGAATCTCCTTTATTTGTAAACACATTTTGTTTAGTGAACCGTCATTACCAAAAAGAAAAAAAAAAATCTGAAACATTTGACTTAAAATTCCATTTATTTTTATTGCTGACTTCTTCAAGTAGCCGTTTTTAAATGGGAAAAGCTACATATTTCACTTTGTAGTTTAAGGCAAATACAGGACCTACCTTTTATTATATTATGCTCTGGCAATAAATATAATTATTGAATTGTTATTTTAGAAATCATTGAACTATCAATAGGGCATTAACAAGTTTCAGACAGTTTAGGTTTTCTTGAAGAGCATCTTGGATTTCAGACTTTTAAATTGGAAAAAAACTTTAAAAAACATTCTTCAATTTTTATTTAATCAAAGGAGATTTTTCAACTTATATAAAAATAAGCACTTTGTATCTAATACAAGATTCCATTTATTTTATAGAATCAATAACTCTTGCCTAGTATTGAATAATATCACTATTTTAGCTGGCATTTTCCTTATTGTTCAGACTGAAAACAAATATTATTTCATTTTTTACATCTTAAATTATGGTTTAGTTTTCATAAGGTGTTATTTTCAATAAATATCACGTTTATGATAAAATCATATAGGAATTAATATAATTAGCACCTATATAAATTTCAACTTGGAATGGTACCAGATTGGTGATCCCAAGAAAATACATTGCAGGTCTCAAAATTTGAGCTTTACAGAATGAGTTGGGAAACGTCTGTCTATTCTTTAACTGATTGACAAACTTTTTCTTTAGCACAAACCTAACTGCATAGCTTATTCAATAACAATGGCTCTAATGCTCTAAATTTTCTATCAAAACCATACAGTTTGACTGCAGGTTTTAATAGGAGTTCAAATAAGAGTTTAATCAGAGCTTTCGCTCATGTGATCTCTGTGCTCATATGTAATTGATCAAAGAATATGGATAACCAGACACTGATTACACATTTATATTATTTAGTTTATAGAAATATTATATATTGTGTTTCAAAGTTTACTTGTAATACTACAATGCGATTAATCTTACACGAAAACTGAGTGTGTATTCTAATAATGAAGTGCTGATGCCTATGACAAGATTTTTTTCTAACTTTAATGCCATTTTATATAATTTTAAGGTTAAAAGCAAACAAGACACAGAATACTGTATTCAGTCATTATGTTGAAACATTCTGATCATGTAATGATCCATAATAATATTCCAAGTCCTAATAAAAGCACTGGGCAAAACTACAGAATGTAAGAAACCTTCAATAAAGCATCATTTGCAATATTTGAACAACTGAATAATGCCAAATGGCATTATTGGTAAAAGGATGGTAAATACAACTGTGAAGATTCTCAGTATAGGGAAGTAAGGAAGAGCATGTTTGGCGTCAATAGCCTGAAACTGAGTCTAATACTGTCAAGTCAGGTCTTAGGTTTGTGACTTTGAAAAAAATACCTTATTTTTTTTTAATTTATGCTTTTCTTATTATACTTCAAGTTCTGAGGTACATGTGCAGAATATGCAAGTTTGTTAAATAGGTATATATATGCCACGGTGGTTTGCTGCATCCATCACCCTGTCATCTACCTTAGGTATTTCACCTAATGCTATCCCTCCCTAATGCCCCCACCACCTGATATCCCTCCCTTAACCGCCCCACACCCTTGGCAGGCCCCAATGTGTGATGTTCCCCTCCCTATGTCCATGTGTTCTCATTGTTCAACAACAACTTATAAGTGAGAACATGCTGTGTTTGGTTTTCTGTTCTTGTGTCAGTTTGCTGAGAATGATGGTTTCCATTCATCCATGTTGCTGCAGAGGACATGAACTCATCCTTTTTTTATGGCTGCATAGTATTCTATGGTATATATGTGCCACATTTTCTTTACCTAGTCTATCATTGATGGGCATTTGGGTTGGTTCCAAGTCTTTGCTACTGTGAACAGTGCTACAATAAACATATGTGTACATATGTCTTTATAATAGAATGATTTATATTCCTTTGGGTATAAACCCAGTAATGGGATTACTGGGTCAAATGGTATTTGTATCTCTAGATTTTTGAGGAATCCCCACACTGATTGAACTAACTTACACTCCCACCAACAGTGTAAAACTGTTCATATTTCTCCACATCCTCTCGAGCATCTGTTGTCTCCAGATTTTCTAATGATCACCATTCTAACTGGCATGAGATGGTATCTCAATGTGGCTTTGATTTGCATTTCTCTAATGACCAGTGATGATGAGCACTTTTTCATGTTTGTTGGCTGCATAAATATTTTCTTTTGAGAAGTTTCTATGTATATATCCTTTGCCCACTTTTTTATGTTTTTTTTTTCTTGTAAATTTGTTTAAGTTCTTTGTATAGTCTGAATATTAGCCATTTGTCAAATGGGTAGATTGCAAAATATTTTTCCCATTGTGTTGGCTGCTGGTTCACTCTAATGATAATTTCTTTTGCTGTACAGAAGCTCTTTAGTTTAAGTAGATTCCATTTGTCTATTTTGGCTCTTGCTGCCATTGCTTTTGGTATTTTTGTCCTGAAGTCCTTGCCCATGCCTATATCCTGAATGGTATTGCCTAGGTTTTCTTCTAGAGTTTTTATGGTGTTAGTCTTACATTTAAATCTTTAATCCATTTGGAGTTAATTTTTGTATAAGGTGTAAGGAAGGGATCAAGTTTCAGCTTTCTGCATATGATTAGCCAGTTTTCCCAATACCATTTATTAAATAGGAAATCCTTTCCCCATTGCTTGTTTTTGTCTGGTTTGTCAAAGAACAGATGGTTGTAGATGTGTGGTACTACTTCTGAGGCCTCTGTTCTGTTCCATTAGTCTGTATCTCTGTTTTGATACCAGTACCATGCTGCTTTGATTACTATAGCCTTGTCAGGTAGTGTGATGCCTCCAGCTTTGTTATTTTTGCCTAGGATTGTCTTAGCTATGCGGGCTCTTTTTTGGTTCCATATGAAGTTTAAGGTGGTTTTTTCCAGTTCTGTGAAGAGGTTCATAGGTAGACTGATGAGGACAGCGTTGAAACTGTCAATTACTTTGGGCAGTGTGGCCATTTTCACAAAATTGATTCTTCCTAACCATGAGCATGGAATGTTTTTCCATCTGTTTATGTCCTCTCTTATTTCCTTGAGCAGTGGCTTGTAGTTCTCCTTGAAGAGGTCCTTCACATCCCTTATTAGGTGTATTCCTAAATATTTTATTCTCTTTGCAGCAATTGTGGATGGTAATTCACTCATGATTTGATTCTCTATTAGTGGTGTATAGAAATGCTTGTGATTTTTGCACATTGAATTTGTATCCTGAGACTTTGCTGAAGTTTCTTATCAGTTTAAGGAGATTTGGGGCTGAGATGATGGGGTCTTCTAAATATACAATAATGTCATGTGCAAATAGATACAATTTGCCTTACTCTTTCAAATGAATACCCATTATTTCTTCTTCTTGCCTGATTTCCCTGGCCAGAACTTCCTATGATGTGTTGAATAGGAGTGGTGAGAGAAGGCATCCTTGTCTTGTGCCAGTTTTCAAAGGGAATACTTCCAAATAAACACATTTAAAATGTAGGGAGAAATGGAGATTTTGAAAAACTAGGGCATTTTAAACCAATGTACTGGAGCTGGAAAACTGCTTGGGATATCATGGTGCTAAGAAAGAAGCAAAGTAAACACCAGTGGAAATCATGTTGGAGTGCCTAAGAGTTGTTTTTTAATTTTTTTACATATCTTCTAACATATGCATAAGTAGATAGAGTAGTATGACAAGCACATTATAGCCATCTGCCAGCTTCAACAAATATAAAAATGCATCCACAGTTATTTCATCAAATCCATTAAATGTGTACTACACCCTCCATCTTTAGATTTTTGGAAACATACATTTATATAAGCTAAGAAGTCTTCAAAATATATAACCTCAATTACATTAGCCTATGTAAAAATTAACAATAATTTCTTAATATCATGTATCTAGTTAGTTTCACATTTTTGGCTGTCATAACCTTGTTTTTAAATGAGTTTGTTGAAGTCAAACCAAGTAAGTTAAACCAAATACTGTAGATATATTGTGATTAATTGTTTACCAAATATCATTTGATCTATAGATTCCTCCTCTATTTTATTATTTGAGCAAAATTTTGTGGAAGAAACTAGGTCTTTTGTACTGTAGAGTTTCCAACAGTTTCTTATTTTTCACTAGATTAGACATTTCTCCAAAGAATGTGATGTAAAATAGCTTTTAGAGATTATAAATGAAATCTTGATCTGCTTCTTGCTATTGCACTGTTACTATTTTAAGCTTCTTCAGTAGTCATAGCTAGAAAAGAATTTGTTGGTTTTATGATAAAATAAATCAAGAGCTATAGTGATATATATAATCAAAATTGAGAAGTATGGGGTTTTTAGTTAATCTCCTTCCAAACATGCCAATGACATTATTATAATTACACATTTCATGTTTCGGACAATCAGTAGAAGTCTCTACTAGAGTAACTGCATCTTTAGTAGCCATATCAACTGACTAAAAATGGTTTAATAATTTAGCTGGTTTTTTCTGTCCTTAAGAACCACTAGAGATATGTACCCAAATTACTGTGTTTTTAAATCACTGGATTAAACATTTTAGGTGTTTTTGTGCCACCAGTGAATGACACAGGATTGTTTATTTTAGTTCTCATTTTTACATTTTAAAGTTTATTTCATTCTATAACTATGCTATAATTATACTAAATGTATACAATATATTTACATCATTTTAAATGCAATTCCATATCTAAAGATCTGTTTTAAGAAATCTAGTTTCTGTTGTGACCTCCACCCCTTTCCCTCCTTCTCTTATAAGTAACCATATTTTATGGTTTAGTCATTTGTTGTTAAACATCATCAAACAACATATGTAAGTGCATATATTCATATTCCTCCATTGTTAAATAATAGCACATTCTGTATACTTTGCTTCATTTTGCTTTTCTTAGTTAACAGTGTGCCATGGTGATCATTCTGTTGCAGATTGGATTCTATGGAAAGCAGACACTGAGATAGACATTAGCAGGCAAGTGGTTAGAGAGTGTTTAGGAAACACCACCTATGAAAGAGAAGGGAAAAGAAGGAATTGGGTAGAGGGAGTAGTTTGGATGACATGCAGTAACTTATTTTTTTTTAATTTCAGCTTTTATTTTAGATATAGGAGTTAAATGTGAGGATTGTTACATAGGAGTAAGGGAGCCAGGTAGTGAGCATAGTACCCACTAGGTAGTTTTTTCATGTATGTACTCCTCCCAGCCTCCTCCCTCTAGTAGTCCACAGTATCTGCTGTTCTCATATTTATGTCCGTGGGTGCTGAATGCTTAACTCCCTTTATAAGTGAGAATTTGAGTATTTGGTTTTATGTTTCAGAATTAATTCATTTTGGATTATGGCCTCTCACTATATCCATGTTGCTGCAAAGGACATGATTCCACTCTTTTTTATGGCAATGTAAAATTCCATGACACATATGTACAGCATTTTCTTTATTCAGTCCACCATTAATGGACAGTTATATTGATTTCATGTATTTGCTGTTGCGAAGAGCATCACAATGAACATATGAGTCAATGTGTCTTTTGGGTGTAATGACTGTATTCCTTTGGATATGTGCCCAGGAACGGTATTGCTGGGTTTAATGGTAACTCTAAGTTCTCTGAGAAATCTTTAAACTGCTTTGGGATGGGGTGGCTGAGCCATCACCATCAACAGTATATAAGCATTCCCTTTTCTCTGTGGTCTTGCCAGCCTGTGTTGTTTATGATTTTTTTATAATTGCTATTCTGAATGGTGTAAGGTGGTATCTCACTATGGTTTTGATTTGTGTTTCTCTGATGATTAGTGATAATGAGCATTTTTCAGATATTTGTTGGCCATTTATCTCTTCCTTTGAGAAGTATCTGTTCATGTCTTTTGCGCACATTTGCATGGTGTTATTTGATTATTGCTTGTTGATTTCTTTAGGTTATAGATTCTGAATATTAGACCTTTGTCAGATATGTAGTTTATACATATTTTCTCTCATTCTGTAGGTTGTCTATTAACTCTGTTGATCATTTCTTTTGCCATGCAGAAGCTCTTTAATTAGTCCTCACTTGTCATTTTTTGGTTATGTTGCAACTGCTTTTGGGAACTTGGCCATAAATTCTTAGCCAAGGCTGATGTCAAGAAGGATATTTCCAGTTTTCTTCTAGGATTTTTGTAGTTTCAGGTCTTATATTTAAATCGTCAATCCATTTTGACTTAATTCTTGTATATAGTGAAAGGTAAGCGTCTACTTTTATTCTTCTACACATAGTTATTCCAGCACCATTTATTGAGTGGGAATTGAATTGTTCATTTTTGTCGGCCTTGTTAAAAATCAGATGGTCATAGGTGTGAAGCTATATTCATGAGTTTTCTATTTGTTTCCATTGGTCTTTGTGACTGTTTTAGTAGTCATGTTATGCTATTTTGTTTATCGTAGCCTCATAATGCATTTTGAAGTCAGGTAGTGTGATGCCTCTGGCTTCATTTTTTGCTTAGAATTGATTTGGCTATTTGGCCTCTTTTTTGATTCCATGTGAATTTTACAATAGTCTTTTTCATTTTTTTATTTTTTACACACACACACACACACACACACACACACACACACATTTTTACTTCTAAAATTTCAGAGGATAGGTCTCTATCATATACTTCTGCAGGACTGAAAAACAGGCAAAACCTGTTGTTTTACTTGTATGCTCATTTAACCTCTTTTTTCATAGGTTATTGTGATACAGGTGGTGTTTTATGACATAAGTTCTTTAGAGGTGATTTTTGAGATTTTGGTGCACCTACAGCCCAAGCAGTATACACCCAATTTGTAGTATTTTATTACTCACCTGCTTTCTTTCCTTCCCCCCAAGTCTCCAAAGTTCCCAGTATCATTCTCATCCCTTTACTTCCTCATAGTTTTGCTCCCACATATCACTGAGAACATACGATGTTTTTTTTTTCCATTCCTGAGTTACTTCACTTAAAATAATAATCTCCAATCGCATCCCAGTGGCTACAAATGTGGTTAATTAATTCCTTTTTATGGCTGAGTAGTATTCTATCCAATTGTGCTGCAATAAACATGCATGTGCAAGTAACTTTTTTGTATAATGACTTTACTTTCCTCTGGGTAGATACCCAACAGTGGCATTGCTGGATCAAATGGTAGGTCTAGCTTTAGTTCTTTAAGGAATCTCCACACTGTTCTCCCTGATAACTGTACTAGGTTACATTTCTACCAGTAGTGTAGAAATGTTCCCTGAACATCACATCCAAGACACCTACTGTTTATAAATTTTTTTTATTACCATTCTTGCAGGAGTAAGGTGGTATCATATTGTGGTTTTAATTCGTATTTCCCTGATCATTAGTGACATTGAACATTTTTTCATGCTTGTTGGCCATTTATATATCTTCTTTTGAGAATTGTCTGTTCATATCCTGAACCCACTTTTTGATAAGATTGTTTTTTCCTTGCTGATTTGTTTGAGTTCATTGTAGATTCTGGATATTAGCCTTTTATCAGATACATAGATTGTGAAGATTTTCTCTCACTCTGTGGGTTGTCTGTTTCCTCTGCTGACTATTCTTTCTGCAAAAGCTCTTTAGTTTAATAATTAGGTGCCAACTATTTATCTTTGTGTTTATTGGATTTGCTTTTGGGTACTTGGTCATGAAATTCTTGCCTAAGCCAATGTCTAGAAGGATTTTTCCAATGTTTCTTCTAGAATTTTTATAATTCAGGTCTTAGATTTAAGTACTTAACCATCTTGAGTTGATTTTTGTATAAGGTAAGAGATGAGGATCCAGTTTCATTCTCCTACATGTAGCCAGTTATCCAAGGACCGTTTGTTGAAAAGGGTGTCCTTTCCCTGTTGGGTGTTTTTGTTTGTCAAAGATAAGTTGACTTTAAGTATTTGGGTTTGTTTCTGGGTTCTCTATTCTGTTCCATTGGTCTATTTGTCGATGTGTATACCTGTACCACTACCATGCTGTTTTGGTGACTATGGCCTTATAGTATAGGTTGAAATCAGATAGTGTGCTTCCTCCAGATTTTTTTTTTTTTTCCTTAGTCTTGCTTTGGCCATGCAGGCTCCTTTTTTGGTTCCACATGAATTTTAGAATTGTGTTTTTTAAATTATGTGAAGAATGATTATAGTATTTTGATGGGAATTGTATTGAATTTGTAGACTGCCTTTAGCAGTATGTTCATTTTCACAATATTGATTCTGCTCTACCCATCCATCAGCATGGGATGCATTTCCATTTGTTTGTGTCATCTATGATTTCTTCGAGTAGTGTTTTGTAGTTTTCCTTGTAGGGGTCTTTTGTCTCCTTGGTTAGGTATATTCCTAGGTATTTTATTTTAGTTTTTGCAACTGTTGTAAAAGAGGTAAATTTCTTGATTTGATTTTCTGCTTGGTTGCTGTTGGTGTATGAAAGAGCTACTCATTTGTGTACATTTAATCTTGTATCCAAAAATTCTGCTGAATTCTTCATCAGTTCTAGGAGGTTTCTGGAGGAGTCTTTAGGGTTTTTGAGATAAACAAACATATTGTCAGCAAACAGTGAAAGTTTGATTTCCTCTTTACCAGTTTGGATATCCTTTATTTCTTACTCTTGTCTGATTGCTGTGGATAAAATTTCCAGTACTATATTGAAGAGGAGTGCTGAGAGTGGGAATCCTTCTCTTGTTGCAGTTTTCAGAGAGAAGCCTTTCAATTTTTCCCTATTCAGTATTATGTTTGCTGTGGGTTTGTCAAAGATGGCTTTTATTACATTAAGATATCTCCTTTGTATACTGGTTTTGCTAAGCGTTTTATTCATAAAGTGATGCTGAATTTTGTCAAATGCTTTTTCTGCATCTATTGAAATGATCATGTGATTTTTTTTTTAAATTCTATGTATGTGGTGTATAACATTTATTGATTTGTGTATGTTAAACCATCCCTGCATCCCTGGTATGAAACCCACCTAATCATGGTGGATTATCTTTTTGCTATGTTGTTGGATTCAGTTGGCTAGTATTTTGTTAAGGATTATAGTATCTGTGTTCATCAGGGATATCTGTCTGTAGTTTTCTTTTTGATTATGTCCTTTCCTGGTTTGGGGATTAAGATGATGCTAGCTTAATGAATGAATTAGGGAGGGTTCCCTATTTATCTATCTTGTGGAATAGTGTCAATAGGACTGGTACCACTTCTTTGAATGTGTCATAGAATTCTGTTGTGAATCTGTCTGGTCCTGGACTTTTTGTGTCAGTAATGTTTAAATTACCACTTCAATCTCAATGCTTGTTATTGATCTGTTCAGGGTATGTAATTATTCCTAATTTAAGCTAGTAGTATTGTATTTTTCCAGGAATTCATCCATCTCCTCTAGGTCTTCTAGTTTATATGGGTAATGGTGTTTATAGTAACCTTGAATGACCTTTTATATTTCAGTGGTGTGAGTTGTAACATCTCCTCTTTGTTTTCTTAATGAGGTTATTTGGAGGGTCTCTCTTTTTTTTTCTTGGTTAATTTTGCTAATGGTCTATCAATTTCATTTACCTTTTCAAAGAACCGGCTTTTTGCTTCATTTATCTTTTGTATTTTTTCATTGTTGTTCTGATTTCATTTAGTTCCACTCTGATCTTTATTATATCCTTTTTCATGCTACCTTTCAGATTGGTTTGTTCTTGTTTCTCTAGCTCCTTGAGGTGTGACCTTAGAATGTAAGTTTGTGCTCTTTCAGTCTTTGATGTAGGTATTCAGGGCTATGAACTTTCCTCTTAGCACTGCCTTTGCTATATCCCAGAGGTTTTGGTAGATTGTGTCTGTTAGGCGCATCGCTCACCTAAAGAGACCAGCACACAGGCTTTGTATGGACACCAAGGCCATTTATTTCATGCTTGGGTGCAAATGGGCCAAGTCCAAGAAAGGAGTTAGGCAAAGGGGGTAGGTAAAGTGACTGGTTATAATAGTTTGGGGCAAATGTTCAGTTAAATGTGGTAATCTATTTTAGGGAGGGGAAGGGCATCACGGGATGCATGGTCACAAGGGTAGGGGGTCATCTATTACAAACAGGTATAAGCATAATGGTGGGGGTTATTCGTTGCAAGCAGAGGGGAGGATGAGGTAAATTACATGGTTACAGGTATGGGGGTCTTGCCCATACCTTGCCCATAC
The DNA here is from genome assembly GCF_001604975.1 of Cebus imitator. NCBI lineage: Eukaryota > Metazoa > Chordata > Mammalia > Primates > Cebidae > Cebus > Cebus imitator. The sequence goes on along the minus strand of NW_016107351.1, from coordinate 9,406,095 downwards.
CTTGCCAATGTCCAGGGGGACATTCGGCAAAGCTGAGCAGAAATGATGGTTCCAAGTTGCAGGTGGAGAGCAATTAATGGAGGCAGGAACAAATTGTTTCACTTCTCTTTGTGGCCATCTCATTACCAGGGGACCATCCAGAGGTGTACATGTGGATCACCAAGGCTATAATGGCCAGGCTTGGACTTGGAGGACTGACATTCTCATCTTCATATATATATATATATATATATATATATATATATATATATATATGATGTAAAGAAAAAGGTTAGAGAAGGCAGTAAGGGTGATGTTTCACAAGACTTCTCCACGTGTGACAGGGGACTGTGCAGACACCTAAGAGAAAAGTCTGTGATTTTTGTAGTTTATTAAGCATTTGGTTAAGTCCTTGGCTTAGGGCACCACTTTGTGTATTCAACAAGATGCCAGGTAGCATATTTTTGACCTTCAAATTGTCCTAATAGGATGAATTCTCTAAAAACAGCCTTTAAATATAATAGCTTTAAGTTGGGTGGTGAACAAGCCTTAGGCCAGTGTTGGAGGGGGATGATTCCAGAAGACTTGGATTGAAAGGGATATGAGTGGGTTCTGGAGAGATGTTACGCTGCATCTTGACATTGGCCGGAAGTTGCCTGGAGTTCATGAGTGATGGAGTGGTGTTTCTGGTTGATCCTAGAAAGGTGAAGGCTATGAAGTAGAACAGGGGATTATTAGTAGTGATGAAGCGTTTGTCAGTAAAGCGAAGTGATTATGCTCCTATAGTGATATTAATGTGTGTGTCATGGCCTTGGAGATGGAGAGTAAAGGAGCACTTGGAAGGTGGAAGATTACTCAAGGGAATTCCAGTAGTTTGTCTATGGGAAATGCATAGAGGATCAGGAGTAGGGATAGTTGTCTGTGTGGTAAGGGGTCCCAGTATGGGTGGAGTCTAGTTGACATGAGGTGAGAGTTGCTGTAAATAGTTGTGGAGAATTTTAGCAACTTGTTGGTATGAAATGTCTGAGGAGGTCTTGCTAAACTTGTCTAAGAAATAGAGAAGCTCCATAGGAGGGGGGTAGAGATGGAAATTGATAAAAGAGGAGCGGATGTGTAGGGAGATGGAAGAAGTAGCCCAATCAGCTGGCAGAGCAGGAATAGTGGTGCAAGAGGAAAAAGAAAGGGAGAAGGAGATCCAGCAATTTTTTCCCAACAATGGCTTGGAATTAGTGAGGAGGGAATGGGTTAGATTGATGGTATGTTGAAGGTAATTAGGAAGTTATAGGGAATGACAGAATGGGACTGAGAATAACAGTGAGTAGAAAAGTAAAGGAAAGGACTTCATCAGGGCGAAAGAATTGGAATGTCCCTTGCCACGTAAGGTTATTTATCCACTAAAGGAAGGAGTCAAGGGTGGACGTTCATGGGTAGAACCATGAGATATCAGCTAAAATGGTCTGGAGAAAAACAGTGAACCATCAAGGCAAGCAGGCATAGGGCATTTAAATGTAGATGAGAAGAACAATTGGAAGTATAATGAGACAGAAAAAAACAGAAATAGAGAATTTGTGAGGTGTAGACCAAGCTTTCGGGGTAACTGTGTAGAATCCTGCCGCAAATAGCAAAGTTAAGAGATGGTTACCTGTCAATGTTAGAATGTAAACTAAACTTGTGTGGTTTGTGTCTACTTTTCAGAAATTCGAGATAGCTTAAGAGAAGTAGAAGAAAGTACTTGCAACTTCCAAGAGGAGGTCGATGAGCACAGTTCAATCCTGGAATGGCGAACCCACTGGGGAGAGTCTTTTAGACAGACAGCCACTGGGGTATCATAGACAACCAGGTAGGAACACCTCCACCAAGGTTATAGAGCTGGATGGGTTAGGTCCTTGACCAGTACTGATTGTCCGGCAAAGGCATCCTCATAAGGCTGGGTATCTGGAGTGGGTAAGAGGAGGTTAGCAGCTTGACAAATTTCCTGCCTAGTTTGTTAGAGAACTGGAAGATAGATCGTCTCCAAGAGAGCTAGTGTCTGGCAGAAGGTTAGGCCCAAGCAAAATGGTGCAGCCATGTAAGAGTTCAAAGGGTCTGTATCCTGTAGGTTCCCGAGGAGTGGCACAAATTTGGAGAAGAGCAATAGGTGGAGGGGATACCCAGTCCTTTTTTAGTTGAAGGGTGAGTTTGGTAAGATGTGTTTTTAGGAGGCTTTTTGAGTTTTCTTCCTTTCCTGATGACTGAGGGTGGTAAGGGGCGTAGAGATTCCCTTAAATCTTGAGAGACTGCTTGGGTTATTTGGCTAATGAAAGCAGGGCCATTCTCAGATTGCATGGAAGTAGACAGGCCAAACCGGGGAATGATATCATTTAACGGACAAGATGTAACAGCAGTGACCTTTTCTGTTCCAGTGGGGAAGGCTTTAGTCCACCCTGTAAAGAAAGTTATCCACCCATACAAGAAAATATCTAAATTTTAGACATGAGGCATATGAGTAAAGTCAATTTGCCAATCTTGGTGATTGGGAAAGGGAGGAGGTTTTTAAAGAATCCATGGGGGTTGGTAGAGTGACAGATGGAGCACTGAGGTGTGATTGTTTTAAGGATGGACTTCCATGAAGGGAGGGAGGTAAGAGGTTCTAAGAGACGGGACAAAGGCTTATATCCCACATGAAAATGGTTATGGAAACAAGAGAGGATAGAATGGGCTTGTGAGGCAGGAAGAAGGAATTTTCCTTGATCCAAAAACCAGCCACCTTGACTGGGAAGTGACTGGTATGTTAAGGATTGAGAATGTGAGTAAGTAGGAGTAGTTGATGAAAAGTATTGTATTCTAGGAGGGGATATTGGTGCATTTGCTGCCTTCTTAGCTGTTTCATCAGCAAAAGCATTTCCTTGGGCGATGAGATCTAAATGTTTTTGTGTCCTTTATAGTGGAAAACTGCAGCCTCACTGGGAGAAGGGAAGCTTTAAGGAGAACTTTTATTAAAGCAGCACTGACAATTGAAGATCTCTGTGTAGTGAGAAAGCTCCTTTCTGCCCATATGACAGCATGGTGGCGCAGGATGTGGAAGGTGTATTTAGAGTCACTATAGATATTTACGTGTAGTCCTTTAGCAAGAGTAAGAGCATGGGTTAAAGTAATTAATTCAGCTTGCTGAGAAGTGGTAGAGGGAGGAAGTGTGGCAGCCTCAATGATAGATGAGTGGAATACAACCACATAACCAACTTTAGCTGGTGCCAACTGACTGGGCTTTGAAGAACTGCCATCAATAAACCATGTGTGGTCTGGGTCTGGAATGGGAAAGAGAAATATGTGGAAATAGGGAGGATGCTATATCGATTAGGGAGATAGATACAGTCATGATGTTCGGGGCTTATGTTTGGTATTAGATGAGAGGCTGGATTAAAATCTGGATGATGTGAAATAGTCACAGTGGGAGTTTCAATAAAGAGTGAATAGAGCTGGATAAGACATGGGCAGATAACAGATGTGGAAGATACAAAGAGGATACCAAAGCCTGAAGATTTTGAGAGCTGTAGAGAGTGAGTGAGGCATAGCCTGTGATTTTGAAGGCCTCAGGAAGGAGCAGAGGCAGCTACCGCATGAAGGCCAACCTATGACAGTGAGGTCAAGTTGTTTAGAGAGGAAGGCAACAGGACACGGACCTGGCTCTGGTGTAAGAACAACTGCAGCCAGTGTGGGAGCAGTTTCCAGAGCTCTCTTTAAAGACTGAAAGGAGGAGTGAGGAAAGTATTCAGAATCTGTGGGGTCAGCTAAGTTTCCCTTGGTGAACTTCTATAGTGGTATGGTCGGAACGGCAAAACCTGGTATCCAAAGGCGAAAGCGTCCAAACTACATCTAGGAAGGAAAGGAGCTGTTGTTTGGTAGAGGGGGCTGGTGTTGAAGAGATTAACTGGGTATGGCTGGTGAGGAGAGTACAGGTGTTTTGTGACAGATGGAGAAGAAATGTGGGCCTTTGAAGGGGACACCCCATATCCCTTTAAGAATAGGTGCTGAAGAAGTAGGAGAGTATCTTACTGAGAAGCTTTATAAGAGGAGGTCATCCACATATTGAATAAGGTGAGAAGTCAAAGGACAGAAATAGAGCAGGTTATAAGCAAGGGCCTGACGGAAGTAATGTGGGCTGTCCCTGAAGCCCTAAGGCTAGACAGTCCGGGTGAGATGTTGTAACTAGTGAGTGTCAGAGTCAATCCAAATGAAGGCAAATAGAGGTTTGGAGGAGGGGTGTAAGGGGATGAGGGAAAAAAAGCATCTTTGAGATCGAGTACAGAAAAATGGGTTGTTGGGGGAGGAATTGAGGACAGGAGAGTATATGGGTTTGGCACTGCAGGATGGATAGGAAGAACAATTTGATAAGACGAAGGTCTTGGACCAGCCAGTAAGATTTATCCAATTTCTGGACAGGCTAGATAGGAGACTTGTAAGGATAGTTGGTAGCTTTAGGGGACCGTGCTGTAACAAGTGGGTGAAAACAGGTTTTAGTCTTTTGGAGCTTGTTGGTCAATGGGGTAGTGGCACTGGGCAGGGTAGGGATGACTGTGTTTTAGGAGGATAGTGATAGGTGCATGATTGATTGCTAAAGATGAAGTAGAGGTGTCCCACACCTGTGGGTTAAGGTGAGGAGACGTGACAGGAGGCTGTGTGGTAGGCTTTGGGGTAAGAGCACAGCTATGAGATGTGGCTGTAGTCCTGCAATAGTCAGGGTAGCGGATAATTTAGTTAAAGTATCTCACCCCAATAGTGGTATAGGGCATCTGGTGATGACTAGGAAAGAGTGAGTAAAGGAGTGTTGTCCCAGCTGACACCAGAGTTGGGGGTTTTGAAACCTGGAAGTCAATTCCCACAACAGTCCTAGGGGCTAAAGAATCAGGCCCCTGGAAGAAAGGCAAAGTGGAGTGGGTTGCCCCGTATAGACTAAAAAGGGGATGGACTGACTTACCCTCCACAGCATCCATGATGGTCCAGGAGGCTTCCGAAGCAGTCAGGGAGCATCAGTCTTCAGTTGCTAAACTGAGAAGTTCTGGAAAGGAGTCAACTGAAGAATATTGGGTTTGAGCTCCAGGAGCCTTGTGAGTGGCTGTAATATGAGCTGGACAGTCTTTCCAGTGGGGTCCCCCACAGACAAGACATGGCTTAGAGGGTGCATTGGGCTGTGAGCATTTGTTACCACAATGTCCAAGTTTTTGGCATTTGAAGCAGGATGGAGCCCCAGGCTGTGGGCACTCCCTGGCCCAGTGGCCAGTTTTCTGGCATGTGAAGGAAGGCCCTGGAGGAGGATAGCTGGAAGGAGCACCCTGTGTCAGTTGCCTCAGTGCCTTGAAGTTTCTTGTCATTGAAACAGTATCTACAGTTTGTTTTACCGCAGAGGCAAGAAATTGCAGCTCTGAAATGTGTTGCTGCTTGGCTGCTTCCTCCCTGTTGTTAAACACCTGAAGGGAGGTGAATTTAATCCTGTTGTGGAGTTTGAGGGCCTGAATCCAGTTTTGAAGTTTTTCCTAATGTCTAGAGCAGATTAGGTAATAAAATACATATTGAGAATAAGGCGACTCTCCGACCCTTCTGGGTCTAGTGCTATAAAGCATCTAAGAGTTTCTGCTAGGCGGGCCATGAATTGGGCAGGATTTTCATGTTTGCCCTGGGTTGTTTATTTAATTAACAAACAGTTTTGTAAGCTGCCTGCTTAAGTCCCTCAACTAAGCAAGAGACCATATAATCATGCTTGGCAATGTCAGTTGAGCCCACCTGGTATTGCCAATTGGGTTCTTCCCTAGGTACTGCCCTGAGGCCCTCTTGGAGGGCTGGCTCATGCTGTCTGCCAGTGTCAGCATATGACTGAGCCAGAGCATTAACTCCATTTTGATCATCTGGGAAAGAGTAGCGATTAGAATGACATTTAAGTCATTCCAGATTAAATTGTAGGACTGAGTAGATATTGGAACTCTAGAATATATTTAGTGGATCCGATGAAAAGAATCCTAAGCACTAACTAATTTGGGACAGATCAGATAGAGAAAAAGGCACATGCACCCTGACTATGCCCTCCGCTGCAGCCAGCTCTCAAAGGGGAAAACTGTTGGGCAGACCAGGGAGAGCTAGTTTTAAGGTTGAATTGTGCTCTGGAATGGGTATGGGATGGAGAGGTGACAAAAGAGGTATAAGAAGGAGGGGATGGAGCAGTGGGGAGATTAGGGTTCAGTTTGGCTTGATGAGGGGCAGCCTGAGGTGAAGGGAAAGGTCAGAAGAGTATTGAGAGTGAAGAATCGGGTCACATTGGAAACAGAGACTGGGAAGGGAGCGAAGAGTGAAAAATGCCTGGACGTAAGAGACTTCAGACCACTTGCCCATTTTACAACAAAAGTTGTTTATATCCTGCAAGATAGAAAAATCAAAGGTACAATTTTCTGGCCATTTAGAGCCATTGTTCAATTTATATTGTCACCAAGCGGTATTGCAAAAGAAAATAAGATGCTTAGGTTTTAGGTCAGGTTTAGCTCGAGGGGTTTGAGATTTTTCAAAATGTAGGCTAAGGGAGACGAGGGGGGAATGGAGGGCGGGATGTTGCACTTAGTTTAAGAAGAGAGGCAGAGACCAGGAAAGTGAATGTGTGACCAAGCATTCTGGCAGGTGTCCCAGGCTAAACTTTGGTCTGTACCTGGGATGAATCAGTCAAAGGGGGCATCCCTGCATTGATCTGTTACCTACAACTGTGAGGGGTGAATCAGTTAAAGGGGCATCCCCTGTGTTGATCTGTCATCTATGAGTGCGAGTGAGTGACCAGAGCAGATGTCTCCGCAATGATCAGTCACTGAGGGAAGACTGTCTTCCCAGTTCTGTGACTTATGTAGGATTTTTTCCTGTCATGAACCTCACAGAAAGACCTATCTTTCTTGTCTCTGCTGAAAGGGAGAGAAAAATGAAACTGAGAGGAGGAGGAGACTGACAGGTAGCAAGACAGGCAAAAGAAGAGACTTGAGGCAAACCACTTACCTGATCTGAGGATGGTGAGTGGATCTGTAGGTTGGTCTGATGAGGCTAGGTTGTAGGTAGGTCTCTTCATGGAGGAAGCACGAGGAGTACCCCCATCCTGGATTTCAGCACCAAATATTAGGCACCTTTGCTCATGTAAAGAGACCACCAGGCAGGCTTTGTGTGGGACAACAAGATCACTTATGTCATGCTCAGGTGCAAGCAGGCCAATTCCAAGAAAGGAGTTAGACAAAGCGGGCAGGTAAGGGGACTGGCTATATAGGTTAAAGGGGCAAATGATCAGTTAAAGGTGGTAATCTATTTTAGGAAAGTGAAGGGTGTCACAGGATGCATGGTCACAGGGGTGGGGGTCATCTATTACAAACAAGCATGAGAATAAGGGTGGGGGTAATCATTTGCAAGCAGAGGGGAGCGTAAGTTACAGGGATGGGGATGTTGAGAAACTCAATGTCCAGGGGGGAAATTCCACAAAGTTGAGCAGGAACAATGGTTGCAACTTGCAGGTGGAGAAAAATTAGTTGAGGCAGGAACAAGTTGTTTCACTGCTCTTTGCGGCCATCTGGTTACTTCACACTTTGTAGCTCCTGGGGGCCATCCAGAGGTGTACGTGCAGGTCACCAAGGCTATTGTGGCGAGTCTTGGACTTGGAGGGCTGATAGTATCATTACTGTCATTGAGTTTGAAGAATTTTTTAATATCCATCTTGATTTTGTTTTTGACCCAGTGTTGACTCAGAGGCAAGTTATTTAATATTCATGTATTATTTGCATGGTTCCAAAGTTCTTTTACGAGTTGATTTCCAGATTTATTCCCCTGTGGTCTGAAAGAGTGCTTTCTATAATTTGAATTTTCTTAAATTTGTTGAGTCTCATCTTATGACCTATCATATGGTCTATCTTGGAGAAAGTTGCATGTCTGTTGAATAGAATGTGTATTCTGTGATTGTTGGATGAAATGTTCTGTAAATATCTGTTAAGTCCATTTGTTCCAAGGTATAATCTAAATCTATAGTTTCTTTGTTGACTTTCTGTCTTGATGACCTGTCTAGGAGTATTGAAGTCCCCCACTATTACTGTATTGCTGTCTATCTCATTTCTTTGATTTATTAGTAATTGTTTTATAAATTTAGAAGCTCCAGGTTTAGGTGGATATATCTTTAGGATTGTGATATTTTCCTGTTGGTCAGGGCCCTTTACCAACAGGGCGTTGTTTTATAGGTCCTGTGTGATTTATGCTTTAAAGAGGTTCTGTTTTGATCTGTTTCCAGGATTTTTTTTTCAGGATATAGAGTGCCTTTTAGCAGTTCTTGCAGTTGTGGCTTGGTAGAGGTGAATTCTCTCCTCATTTAATACTGTATCATTCCTAAATATATGATGCTTAGTTTGCTGGATACAGAATTCTTGGCTGATAATCATTTTGTTTGAAGAGGCTGAATATAGGACCCCAATCCATTCTAGCTTGGGGGAGTTTCTGCTGAGAAATCTGCTTAGAATCTGATTAACAGATTTTCCTTTATAGATCACCTGCTGCTTTCTCTCACAGCTTTTAAGATTCTTTCCTTCAATGGCCAAATAAGAACAGCTCTGGAGTGCAGTTTCCAGTGAAAACAATGCAGATGGTGAGTGATCACCATGTTTCCAAATGAGTTTTTACTGCCCACAGTCCAGGAGATTCCCGGGCTGGAAAGCACCACAAGTTTTTGTTTCTGCTGGCCCAGCGGGTCCCCGCACAAAAACTCACACAAATCTAGGCAGCCATTTCAACTGGTACCTGGAATGCCAGGGAGAAAGAGCCACCCCTTCAACTAAAAAAAGGGGGTTAAAACAGGGAGCCAGGTGATCTGGCTCAGCAGGTCCCATCCCCACAAAGACCAGCAATCTGAAATGCTCTGGATTGAGAGTTTTGCAGCAAGCACAGCTGGACACAGGACAGTCCAGCTCTGTGCAGGGAAGGGCGTCCACCATTACCAAGGCAGTTGGCTCTTACTGAGGCAGTGTGCCATCAACAAGGCAGTTCTAACTGTACCTCTCTAAACAAAACCATAAGGAAGTTCAAAGAGCAACTGGGCAGAGCCCACTGCAGCTCAGCAACGCCTCTCCTGGCAGACTGTAACTAGGCTACCTCCTTCTTGGGCAGAGCATCTCTGAACAAAGGCAGCAGCATGTGAGGAACTTATAAATAAAACCCCTGGGGAAAAATGGGGTTATGAATTCTGCTGCAGCAGACTTAAATCTACCTGCAGAGCTGCTCTGAATGAAACAACAGAGCTCCCAGCTCAGCACTTGAGCTCCTATAAGAGATAGATTGTCTCCTCAAGCAGCTCCCTAACCCCTCTATATCCAAAGAGACACATCATAAAGTCAAGCTCAGGCTGACATCTGGTGGGTAACCTTGAGAGACAAAGATAACAGAAGAAGAAACTGCCAGAAAACCTTACTGTTCTACAGCCACAACAGGTGATAACCCAAACAAGCAGGGTCTGGAGTGGACCTCTAGCACTCCAACAGTTGACTGTTTGTTAGAAGGAAAACAAAAAAACAGAAATAACTTCAACAACAACAAAAAGGACGTCCATTCAGAGACCCCATCTGAAAGTCACCAACTACAAAGACCACAGGTAGATAAATCAACAAAGATGGGAAGAAACCAGCACAAAAAGGAAGGAAACACCAAAAACCAGAATACCTCTCCTCCTCCAAGGAATAACAACTCCTCATTAGCAAGACAACAAACCTGGATGGAGAATGAGTCTGATGAATTGACAGAAACAGGCTTCAGAAGGTAGGTAATAACAAACTTCTCTGAGCTAAAAGAACATGTTCTAACCCAATGCAAAGAAACTAAGAACATTGAA
>NW_016107351.1:9383462-9396023 GCF_001604975.1 Cebus imitator | reverse complement strand
TATGTGAAAAGACCTAATCTTCATTTGATAGGTGTACCTGAATGTGACAAAAACAATGAATCCAAGCTGGAAAACACTTGTCAGGATATTATACAGGAGAACTTCCCCAACATAGCAAGGCAGGCCACCATTCAAGTCCAGGAAATACAGAAAACACCATAAAGATACTCCTCAAGCAGAGCATCCCTAAGGCACGTAATCTTCAGATTCACCAGGGTTGAAATGAAGGAAAAAATAAATGCTACAGGCAGCCAGAGAGAAAGATGGGGTTACCAACAAAGGAAAGCCCATCTGACTCACAGTGAATCTCTCTGCGGAACCCCTAAAGCTAGAAGAGAGTGGGGGCCAATATTCAACATCCTTAGAGAACTTTCAACCTAGAATTTCATATTCAAATAAACTAGCTTCATAAGCAAAAGAGAAATAAAATCCCTTATGAACAAGCAATTGCTGAGAGATTTCATCACCACCAGGCCTGCCTTATAAGAGCTCCTGAAAGAAGCACTAAACATAGAAAGGAACAACCAGTAATAGCCACTCTCAACAAATACCAAATGGTAAAGACCATCGAAACAATGAAGAAACTGCATCAACTAACTGACAAAACAACCAGCTCCATCAAAATGGTAGGATCAAATTCACACATAACAAATTTAACCTTAAATGTGAATGGGCTAAATACCCCAATCAATAAACACATACTGGCAATTTGGATAAAAACTGAAGACCCATTGGTGTGCTGTATCCAGGAAACACATCTCACATGCAAGGACACACATAGGCTCGAAATAAAGGGATGGAAGTAGATTTGCCAAGCAAATGGAGAGCAGAAAAAAAAGCAGGAGTTGCAATCATAGTCTCTCTCTGATAAAATAGACTTTAAAACCAACAAAGATCAAAAGAGACAAACAAGGGCATTACATAATGGTAAAAGCATCAATGAACAAGAAGAGCTAATGCTCCTAAATATATATGCACCCAATAAGGAGCACCCAGATACATAAAGCAAGTTCTTAATGACCTACAAAGAGACTTAGTCTCCCACATAATAATAGAGGGAGACTTTAATACTCCACTGTCGATATTAGACAGCTCAACAAGACAGAAAATTAACAACAATATCCACTTGGTCCCAGATCGGGACCAAGCAAACCTAATAGACATTTACAGAACTCTCCACCCCAAATCCACAGAATATACATTCTTTTCAGCACCACATCACACCAACTCTAAAATTAACCACATAATTGGAAGTAAATCACTCCTCAGCAAATGCAAAAAAACAGAAATCATAACAAACAGTCTCTCAGACCACAGTACAATCAAATTAGAACTCAGGATTAAGAAACTAACTCAGAACCACACAACTTCATAGAAACTGAACAACTGGCTCTTGAATGTTGACCAGATAAACAATGAAATGAAGGCAGAAATAAAACCAATGAGAGCAAACACACCACGTACCAGAATCTCTAGGACACATTTAAAGCAGTGTCTAGAGGAAAATTTATAGTTATAAATGTCCACATGAGAGGCAAGGAGATCTAAGATTGACATCGTATCATCAAAATTGAAAGCGCTAGAAGAACAAGATAATAAAAAGAAAAACCCCAAAAACTGGCAGAAGACAAGAAATAACTAAAATCAGAGCAGAACTGAAGGGCACAAAGACACAAATAACCCCTCAAAAACTTAAGATCAACAAAATAGACCACTACCCAGATTAATAAGAAAAGAGAGAAGAATCAAATAGATGAAATAAACTATAAAGGGTATATCACCACCAATTCCATAGAAACACAAACTACCATCAGATTACTACAAACAACTCTATGCACACAAACCAGTAAACCTGGAAGAAATGGGTAAATTCTTGTACCCTTGAACCCTCCCAAGCCTAAACCAGGAAGAATTTGAAAGCCTGAATACACCAATAACAAGGGCTGAAGTTGAGGCAGCAATTAATTGCCTAACAGCCAAAAAAAGTCCAGCTCCAGATGGATTCACAGCTGAATTCTACCAGAAATACAAACAGGAGCTGGTATCACTCCTTCTGAAACTATTGCAAACAATCCAAAAATGGGGAATCCTTCCCAAATCATTGTATAAGAGCGACATTATCTTGATACCAAAACTTGGCAGAGCCTCAACAAGAAAAGAAAACTTCAGGCCAATATCCATGATGAACATAGATGCAAAAATCTTCAATAAAATACTGGCAGGTTGCAACATCACATCAAAAAGCTTATCCATCACAATCAAGTAGGCTTCATCCTGGGGATGCAAGGCTGGTTCAACATATGCAAGTCTATAGACATAATCCACCACATAAACATAACCAAAGACAAAAACCACATGATTTTCTCCATAGATGCAGAGAAGACCTTTGACAAAATTCAGCAGCTCTTTATGCTAAAAACTCTTAATAAACTAGGTATAAATGGAAGGTATCTCAAATAATAAAAGTTTTTATGACAAACTGACAGCCAATATCATATTTGATGGGCAAAAACTGGAAGCATTCCCTTTGAAATCTGGCACTACACAAGGATACCCTCTGTCACCACTCCAATTCCATATAGTATTGGAAGTTCTAGCCAGAGCAATCAGGCAAGAAAAAGCAAAAAGCATATTCATTCAGGAGAGGAGGAAGTCAAATTGCCTCTATTTGCTGATGACATGATTGTATATTTGGAAGACCCCCATCATCTCAGCCCAAAGTCTCCTGAAACTGATAACTTCAGCAAAGTCTCAGGATACAAAATTAATGTTAAGAAATCACAAGCATTCCTATAAACCAATAAAAGGAGAACCAAATCCAGAATGAACTCCCATTCACAATTACAACAAAGAGAATAAACCTAGGAATACAACTAACAAAGGATGTAAAGGACCTCTTCAAGGAGACTTGCAAACCACTGCTCAAGAAAATAGCAGAGGACACAAACAGATGGAAAAGCATTCCATGCTCATGGTTAGGAAGAATCAATATTGTGAAAATGGCCATACTACCCAAAGCAATTTATACATTCAATGCTATCCCCATCAAGCTACCCATGTCTCTCTTCACAGAACTGGAAAAAAACTCCTTAAACTTCATATGGAACCAAACCAGAGCCCATGCAGCCAAGACAATCCTAAGGAAAAAGAACAAAGCTGGAGGCATCACGCTACCTGACTTCAAACTATATTACAAAGCTACAGTAATCAAAACAGCATGGTCCTGGTACCAAAACAGAGATACAGACCAATGGAGCAGAACAGAGGCTTCAGACGCAACACCACACATCTACAACTATCTGATCTTTGACAAACCTGACAAAAGCAATGGGGAAAGGATTCCCTGTTTAATAAATGGTATTGGGAAAACTGGCTAGCCATGCATAGAAAGCAGAAAGTGGACCCCTTCCTGACACCTTACACTAAAATTAACTCCATATGCATTAAAGACTTAAACAGAAGACCTAACACCATAAAAACCCTAGAAGAAAACCTAGGTAAAACCATTCGAGACATGGGCACAGGAAGAACTTCATGACTAAAACATGAAAAGCATTGGCAATAAAAGCTAAAATAGACAAAGTGGACCTAATTAAACTATAGAGCTTCTGTATAACAAAAGAAACAATCTTTAGAGTGAACTGGCAGCCAACAGAATGGGAAATAATTTTTGCTATCTACCTATCTGACAAAGGGCCAATATCCAGAATCCACAAGGAACTAAAACAGATTTACAAGAAAAAAAAAAAACAGCCCCATTCAAAAGTGGGCAAACGTTTTTTTGTGAACAGACATTTTTCAAAAGAAGACATGTATGAGGCCAACAAACATGAAAAAATGCTCATAATCACTGGTCATTAGAGAAATGCACATCAAAACCACATTAAGATACCATCTCACACCAGTTAGAATGATGGTCATTAAAAAATTAGGAGACAACAGATGCTGGAGAGGATGTGGAGAAATAGGAACACTTTACACTGTTGGTGGGAGTGTAAATTAGTTCAACCATTGTGGAAGACAGTGTGGTGCTTCCTCAAGGACCTAGAAATAGAAATTCCATTTGACCCAGCAATGCCATTACTGGATATATATCCAAAGGATTATAAATAATTGGATTACAAAGACACATGCACACATATGTTCACTGCAGCACTGTTTACAATAGCAAAGACCTGGAACCAACCCAAATACCCATCAATGATAGACTTGACAGGGAAAATGGGGCACATATACACCATGGAATACTATGCAGCCATAAAAAATGATGAGTTCATGTCCTTTGTAGGGACATGGATGAATCTGGAAACCACCATTCTCAGCAAACTGACACAAGAACAGAAAATCAAACACCACATGTTCTCAACCATAGGAAATTGTTGAACAATGAGAACGCATGGACACAGGGAGGAGAGCATCACACACTGGGGTCTTTTGTGGGGGAATAGGCGAGGGACAGCAGGCGGCAGGGAGGTTGGGAGGGATAACATGGGGAGAAATGCCAGATATATGTGACAGGGGGAGGAGGCAGCAAATCACATTGCTATGTATGTACATATGCAACAGTCCTGCCTGATCTGCACATGTACCCCAGAACCTAAAATGCAATAAAATATTAAGAAAAAAAAATTCTTTCCTTCATCTTAACTTTGTATAACCTGATGACAATGTGCCTAGGCAATGATCTTTTTGTGATGAATTTCCCAGGTGTTCCTTGTGCTGTATTTGGACATATAGGTCTGTAACAAGGCCAGGGAAGTTTTCCTTAATTATTTCCCCAAATACGCTTTCCAGACTTTTAAATTTCTCCTCTTCCTCAATAATACCAGTCATTCTTAAATTTGATAGTTTTTCATTTAACATAATTCCAGATTTTTGGAAGCTTTTTTTCATATGTTCATATTTTTTTCTTTTTCTTTTAAGATTAGGTTTGAAGAGCTTATCTTCAAGCTCTGAATTTCTTTCTTCTACTTGTTCAATTATATTGCTGAGACTTTCCAGAGAATTTTCCATTTCTGTGTGTCCAATGTTTTCTGAATTTTTTTAATGCTATCTACTTCCTTAAATATTTCTCCCTTCACTTCTTGTATCATTCTTTGGATTTCCTTGCACTGGGCTTTACCTTTCTATGAGGCCTCCCTAATTAGCTTAATAACCTTCTGAATTCTTTTTCAGGTTAATCAGAAATTTCTTCTTGGTTTGAATTCATTCATGGTCAGGTACTGTGACTTTTGGGGGATGTTAAAGAGCCTTGTTTTGTCAAATTGCCAGAGTTGGCTTTCTGGTTCCTTTCATTTGGGTAGGCTCTGTCATATGGAAGGTCTAGGGCTGAAGGCTCTAGGACTGAAGGCTCTCCCACAGTGTCTTCCCTTGATGCAATTATCTCCCCCTTTTCCTATTAATGTGGCTTTCTGTGAGCTGAGATGCAATGATTGTTCTCTCTCTTCTGGGTCTAGCCACACAGCAAGTCTACTTACTTCCAGGCTGGTACTAGGGATTATCTGCGCCAAGTCCTGTGATGTTAACTGTCTATGGGTCTCTCAGCCACAGATACCAGCACAGTATTTAGGGTATCTCCCAGGCCCTGCAGGAGCAGTTCACTTCCTTCAAAAGGTCTGTGGGTCTTCTGGGATTCCTGATTTGTCCTACTTGAATACTTTTTTCCTAATTCTATGAAGAATGGCATCGGTACTTCAATAGGAATAACATCAAATCTTTAAATTCCTTTGGGTAATATGGCCATTTCAATAATATTGATTCCTCAAACTCATGAGCATGGAACATTTTTCCGTTTATTTGTGCTGTCTCTGATTTCTTTCAGCAGTGTTGTGTAGTTCTCCTTGTACAGTCTTTCACCTCTTTAGTTAGCTGTATGCCTAGGTATTTTATTTTCTTTGTGGTTACTGTAAACAAGCTTGCATTCTTTATTTCACTCTTAGCCTGGATGTTACTGATACATAGAAATGCTGATTTTTATACATTGATTTTGCATCCTCAAATCTTGCCAAAATTATTGATCAGTTCTGGTAGCTTTTTGGCAGAGTCTTTAGGGTTTTCTAAATAGAGAGTCATATCACAGTGAAAACAGATAGTTCAACTTATTTTTCTATTTCAGATGCCTTTTATTTATTTCTCTGGCCTGATTACTCTGGCTGGATATTCCACTTGTATGGAGTAGGGATAACATGAGGGACATCCTTGTCTTGTTCACATTCTCAAGGAGAAAGTTTTTGCTCATTCAGTATAATATCAGCTATGGAATGGTAATAAATGGCTCATTATTTCAAGATGTCTTCCTTCAATGCCTTGTTTGTTGAAGGTTTTTATCATGAAGGGATGTTGGCTTTTATCAGAAAATTTTTTATGCATCTGTCACAATGATCATGAGTTTTGCTTTTAATTGTTTTTGAGATGAATCACATTTATTGATTTGCATATGTTGAACCAATTTTGCATCCCAAAAATAAAACTTACTTCATCATGGTGAATGAATTTTGTGATGTGCTGCTGGATTGTTTGTTTTTATTCTGTTAAGAATTCTTGCATCTGTGGTCATTAGGGATATTGACTTGAAGTTTCCTTTCTTTATCATATCTTTGCCAAATTTTGATATTAGGCTGATGCTGGCTCCCTAGAATGAGTCAGGGAGGAGTCCCAAAGGCTCTCAACAATTGCAGGTCAAGTTCATAGCTGGACTGACGATTAAGAGTTGTCAAAAGTTGGGGTGACGGGTTCAGGCTGTTGTCCCTTCTTGGCCCATTGTTGAATGCAAACCGCTTGCAGAAAAGAGGAGTAAACTTAGATGATGCCACATTCTCAGGCTAAAGTAATTCCCAAAGAATGCTTATAAGTAAAGTCGACTTGCCAGCAGCACTTGAAATGGTGAAAGGAGGGTGAAAAGCCTTTCCACCTAAAGGGAGATCTGGATGGACACTACAGCATCTACTGCACACCCCATATGTTCATACTTGAACATATTTCTACTTCCAATTCATGAATGTGGTTATACATAAAATCAGCATGACAATTTTGCCCGTAGCTACTAGCTCCCTCCTCAAGATTTATACTGAAGTAATTTTACTTTAGCGTATTCGGGAAACAGGGACTCGAATATTTCTCACAAATGCATAAATAAAATTCATTTGTTGAGTCATAATTCTCAAAAGAAATGCAAATATATCTACACACAAATTTGTACATGAAACATCATAGCAGACATATTCTTACTAGCCAAAAAATGGAAACAACCCAAAGGTGAGTCAAGTGATGAATAGATATAATGATACATCCATGCAATAGAATGTTATTCAGCAATAAAAAGGGGTGAAATACTGACACATGTTACATCATAGAGGAATGTTAAGAAAACTGTACTAAATTGAAGAAGCCAATCACGAAAGATCACATATCATATGTTTGCATTTTTATAGCATGTCCACAATAGGTAAATCTATGAATATAGAAAAGTAATGTTAGTATTTCCCTAGCACTGAAGATGCAATAGAGACGAATTGCTAAGAGGTAAGGTGTTTCTTTTTGGGGTGACAAATTATTCTAAAATTAATTGTAGTAATGATTGAATAACTTTGTGAACATACTAAAATCCTGCATTGTATTTTTTAATAAATTGTATATGATATGTGAAGTCTACCTCAATAAAGCTGTTAAATAATAAATCACAGGAAATTAGTATACACAGAGCTGCATTGAAATGATATGCGTGAATGTCTGAGGATGGGGTAGGTGCTGTAGAGATTGTAGTGTGGAACAGAGCATGTCAATGATTATTTGCTCCTGAATTTCAATACTTTGTCCTCAACCACAAAACTTATAGAGGTTCCTATGCAGTTTCTGAAAATTTCATCTGCCACTTGTAAATTCAAAATACAAGAGGAAATTTCAAGATCAACACTTTATACTTTCCTTCTCTCTGAGATATTGGCCCCTCAAGTCCTTCCTTCCATGGTATTTCCCTATAACCTATAAATAGAATTTTATCTGAATTCTATCTAGCCATCTTAATATGAGGTTTGGTCTGCAACAAGCTACTCTGCTGTTATTAGGAACAAATCTATCAGTCTCTTTTTTTTTAAATGAACTTTATCTGGGTTTCTACTGACATTATATTGCAACAGTACCTAGCCCCACAGATGCTATATGATGATTTTGTTTGAATTACAAAAAGTAAACCCTCTTGGTTTACAGATTTTTTTAAAGCACACCTTTTTTGAGCAGACAGGTTGGGGAAAAAAGTTTATATTAAAGTTTCAGGCTGTACTCCACTCTATCGAAAACTGACTTTGTCAATTTTCAGCTAGACTTTGTCAATAGACAATGTGCATAATCATACATGGTGACCCTGTGCCTACTATTATGAGCTTAGTAAATAGTTGTTAAATCAATGTATGAATTTTATATTTGTATGGGGAATTTGACTTTGCCCACTTTCTGTTTTACTTCTATATGTAGACTTTTTCCACTTGAATCAGGTAAATATTAAAAAGTCCATAGTGACTATATCAAAATAAAACATAATTGAAATATCACCAAATTTTATGAACTAAAATATTCCTATATTTATATAGTTGTTTTGTCGCTAAGTTACTAAAGTTCCACATTTAAGGTATTTATAGACTAACGTGACAGTGGGTCTTATAAACAACACATAATTACCATCCAGTTTTTTCTGATTCTATATAACAATTAAACATCAGAAACACTATGTTAACGTCCAAGTTGAGGTGTATGGCCTCAGAACCAATTTCTCTCTTTTTCTTGACCTATAATTTTCCAAGGTCCCAAGCCATGGAATGATTTATGAGAAACTAATAATTACTTAGTAGGCATTTAATAAATATTCATAGCATTGAATGGCCTACTTCTTTATCTTCCTCTTTTCTCCTTTGTGTCCCTCATGTAATTTATCAAAGTCACTAATTTACTCACCACAGTATCACTCACATTCTTTATACTTTTATCTAGTGGCTAAAAAAGTATCGGACAAAATTACATCGGCCCTGTGTTACATTATTAGCTTTCAAATACTCCCCTCATTTTGAAGATGGTACTAATGATATTATCATATTATCTATGAATATACCAACAAAGAAATAAACTATGTCTGAGTAACATACAGAATTCAGTTAACAGTAGATTCACCATAAGAGAGCAATAAAGTAAAATTTAAATATGGTAATGGAAAGACTGTAAAATTTAAAAGATAAAAATAAAAATTAGTAAATATTCATACTATTGGAATAACAAAAAAAGGTATTTATATCTGGTAAAGTTTGGTAATTATTGAAGCATAAACACTAAGCCAATTAAAAATGTGTAAAATTTAAAAGTTAATACACAAAAGTATAAACATATTACTTAGAAAGTTTACAGTTAGTAACAGGACAAGTTTATGAAAGCATGTGTAAAATTTTTGAGTAGGAAATCAGGGTAGTAGTAAGGGTTTGGTACTGGAAACTTCATGTTACAAGCCATATAAAATTTTTTACTTAAAAATAGCACATTTATTTCATGTTACAAGCCATGTAGAACTGTTTTATTTTTAAAAAACCATATAGGTTTTCTGGCCATGAATGAGTAATGACACTACAATATTCTTATTGCCATAAACAATTGGAACATAGGGGAAAATCTGGAAAAACACAAAATAAAGTAATAATACAATGTCCAAAATTCAATAAAAATTATTAAACATGGAAAAAATTTTAAGAAACCATGCCCAATAATCAGGTTAAAAATGAATGAAAGGAAACCAGTAAAGAAAGAAATCATAGAGATTATATGATCAGCATAAAAGGACATTAAAACTGTTATTTTCAGTTTGGCCAAGGACTGAAAGAAAAGTTAAATAGGAGAAAAGTGGAAACTAAAGAAGAATCTAATATAGAAATAATCAACAAAGTTTACAATAGCAAAGACCTGGAACCAACCCAAATGCCCATCGACAATAGACTGGACAGGGAAAATGTGGCACATATACACCATGGAATATTATGCAGCCATCAAAAACAATGAGTTCGTGTCCTTTGTAGGGACATGGATGAACCGGGAAACCATCATTCTCAGCAAACTGACACAAGAACAGAAAATCAAACACCACATGTTCTCACTCATAGGTGGGTGTTGAACAATGAGAACGCATGGACACAGGGAAGGGAGCATCACACACTGGGGTCTGCTGGGGGGAAATATGGGAAGGCCAGCGAGAGTTGGGGAGTTGGGGAGAGAGAGCATGGGGAGAAATGCCAGATACAGGTGAAGGGGAAGAAGGCAGCAAATCATGCTGCCATGTGTGTACCTGTGCAACGATCTTGCATGTTCTTCACATGTACCCCAGAACCTAAAATGCGATAAAAAAAATATATATTTAAAAAAATAATCAACAAAAAGTCAACTAATAAAGAAAAACAAGTAGAACTTCTAAGCATAAAAATATAATATTTCAACTATGTTTAACAACATATTACACACTGCAGTAGAAAAACATCACTGAACTTGACAGGCATAGAAACTATGCTAAAGATATAAAATGCTGAGAAAAAAATTAACAGAGACTCAATAACCTATAGATTCAATGACCTAAATCAATCAAAATTCCAAGTAATTGGAGTTTCAAAAATAGAGAAATAAGAACAGAATAACTATTTGAAGAAATAGCCAAATTGTCCAGATTTAAAGAAAAATATCAAACCATATATCTAATAATCTTAATAAGGCCTAATAAAAAGAAAATTATCACTGACTTCTCATCAGAAAAAAAAAAAAAAAATAAAAAAAAAAAAAAAAACCTTCAACACATAACTCCAAATCCAACAAAAATGTTACTCAAAATAATATAAATAAATGACATTTTTAGGCCAAAAAAATAACCTAATGGAATATGCTTTAATTAAATCTACATTATAAGATGTGTTAAAGGAAGCTCTTCAGATAATAACTTGGAACTGCAAGTGGGAATGAAGAGGGTGAGGGGAGGGATGAGGAATAATGATGAGGAAAATTTAGAAAACAGCACAGCAGCAGCAGAGAAGAAAGGTATTGTAGCAGCTCAACTGGAATGTTATCTGTAATTTAAGTGGGAATCTTTATGCATCCATCTATCTGAGATTGCCTGTATTTACACGCACACGCATACACACATGCACAAACATCTTCAAAAATTTTTCTCTTACAAGGTTTAGCTTAATTTAAGATATATATTTTCAATAGAAGCTTTATTCAAAGAAAATTTAGTGCAGAAGGCCAATATAGACAGTATGTATAGTACAAGTAAAATTGTTCCTTACAAGGGAGCAGAAACCCTATTTATAGTCTTTCTCCTCCTGCTAAACAAAGTTTCTCTCGGAAAACTTAGTTTCCTCAGATAACAGAGAATGAAAACCATTGATATAATCAACTTGTATTGCTAGCTTTAAGAATCCCTATTTTTTACATTTCTAAAACTTTTACCAAATTATTAATAAGATGGTACCTAAAAAGATAATTTCAAAAACAATAAATCCAAAATAAAGATGAAACTATTTAAGTTGTTTTTGTAATACTGATTGACTATTTCTTAACTGATTCCAAACCAACTTTATTAGTTTTCAAAGTCCACTAATCTAAAAAGTCACTTAAATTGGGCTGAATCAGTTACAGTAGACGGCACAGACTACCATTAAAAAACAGAAATGGCAGATTCCCTCCTTTTGAGGGAATCCTCCCCAAATCATTTTATGAGACCAACATCATCCTGATACCAAAACCCAGCAGAGACTCAACAAGAAAAGCAAACTTCAGGCCAATATCCATGATGAACATAAATGCAAAAATCTTCAATAATATACTGGCAAACCAATTGCTACAGCACATCAAAAAGCTTATCCATCATGATAAAGTAGGCTTCGTCCTGGGGATGCAAGGCTGGTTCAACATATGCTAGTCTATAAATGTAATTGACCACATAAACAGAACCAAAGACAAAACCACATGATTATCTCAATAGATGCAGAGAAGGCCTTTGACAAAATTCAACAGCCCTTTATGCTAAAACTCTTGATAAACTAGGTATTGAAGGAACGTATCTCAAAATAATAAAGCTATTTATGACAAACCCACAGCTAATATACTAATGGGCAAAAACGGGAAGCATTACCTTTGAAATGTGGCACTAGACAAGGATGCCCTCTCTCACCACTCCTATTCAATACAGTATTGGAAGTTCTAGCCAGAGCAATCAGGCAAGAAAAAGAAATAAAGGATGTTCACTTAGGAAAGGAGGAAGTCAAATTGTCTCTATTTGCAGATGACATGATTGTATATTTAGAAGAACCTATTGTCTCAGCCCAAAATCTCCTGAAACTGATAAGCAACTTCAGCAAAGTCTCAGGACACAAATTCAGTGTGCAAAAATCACAAGCCTTCCTATACATCAATAACAGACTTAAAGAGAGTCAAATCAAAACCAAACTGCCATTCACAGTTGCTACAAAGAGAATAAAATACCTAGGAATACAACTAACAAAGAATATGAAGGACCTCTTCAAGGAGAACTACAAACCACTG
>NW_016107351.1:9285197-9382562 GCF_001604975.1 Cebus imitator | reverse complement strand
AAGTGGGCAAAGGGTATGAACAGACACTTTTCAAAAGAAGACATATATCAGGCCAACAAAATATGACAAAATGCTCATCATCACTGGTCATCAGAGAAATGCAAATCAAAACTACATTGAGGTACCATCTCATGCCAGGTAGAATGGTGATCATTGAAAAATTTGGAGACAACAGATGCTGGAGAGGATGTGGAGAAATAGGAAAATGTAGTGTCTTGATGGGACGATGAGTGAATTAGCTTTTCTACTATTTTTCCTTGATGATTTACTGTAATTATATAATTTTTTCTTTATTTAAGTATTAGTGACTATGCAATTTATACAGTACTAAGATATACAGCCATAACTTTTGACATATAAGGTGATATTTTTTCCTACTAATGTTTAAAATAAATTTTATTGTGTATATTTAAGGTATGGGCCACATGTTATGAGATACATATGGGTAGTAAAATGGTAACTATAGTGAAGCAAATTAACATCCATTATCACACACAGTTACGCATTTTTCATATGCGTGTGTGGCAAGAGCATCTAAAATCTATTCATTCAGAAAAAGTCCCAAATACAATGCAGTATTTTTAACTATAGGCCTTATGTTATACATTAGGTCTGTAGATTTGTTTATTCTAAATATCGGATGCTTTGCATCTGTTGACCTAAATCTGCACATTTTCTCCCCACTCCCAGCCTCAGACCTTGGCTTTGTAATGACAGTTTTACTCTCTATTTCTGTGTATTTAATTTTTCAGAGTCCACATATAAGTGAGATAATTATATATGTTTGTGTCTGACTTATTTCACTTAGTATAATATCTTTCAGTTTCATCTAGGTTGTGACTAATGGCAGGACTTCTTTTTTAAGGCTGAATAACATTTTATTACATGTGCATGTGTGTGTAGACAAACAATTTCTTTATAATTTTCCCATGTTCATTGTAGCATTATTCATAATAGCCAAGATATAGAAAAATCCTATTACTTTTAGAATTGATATTTATGAAAAGAGTTGAATTACTGTACTATCAATATGCTGAATAAATCAAATCATCCTCCAAATCCAATTGCATGCCTTGACCAGTTTGAAGCAGGAATAATATATAAAAGAAAATAATATAAATTCTCTCTACACCTTTCTCTCTTTCTCTCTCTCCTAGATCCCTATACCAGTCCAGAATTTTACTGGCTGCATAGAAGTTATAGAAATAAATAACTGGAGATCTTTCATTCCATCCAACGCAGTGAAAAGCTATCACATTGACAATTGCAGGTACAATAGCAGTAGTGATCTTTCAAACAGCCTGTTCAAATAACCACACAAAAAGGTATCACTTCTAACTGAAATAATCTAATCAAGTCGGTAAAATACTTCCTTTTGTTTTTGCTTCACATTCCCGCATTCTACTCTCTTACAGATTACTGAATTTTAAGCTATATCCCAATTAAGATGGACCATTAATTATAAATGGTATCTTCTTTGTGATATATACATATAGCATCCAATAAATAATCAGTCACAGTCAGAAATCATCATCTATCAGAGTTAGGTTAAAAGTTAAGCACGCTAACAAGCATGCCTGTGGTATACTGTGTAGAGTGCGCAACTACATCCTTTCTCCAAATTATCACTGTCAAAGAGTTGTCTTGGTGCTTCAGTTTCCATTATTGGAGTCGTATCAGACTCTGCATCTGGCTACAGAAATCCCCAAACGTGGCTTTGAATTGAGTGAACTGAAGAGATAGCACATTTCAGACAATATTAGGCATTAATGCATTGCTACGAAGTGGTTAAAATTTTGTTTTTAGGCCGGGCGCGGTGGCTCAAGCCTGTAATCCCAGGACTTTGGGAGGCCGAGGCGGGTGGATCACGAGGTCAAGAGATAGAGACCATCCTGGTCAACACGGTGAAACCCCGTCTCTACTAAAAATACAAAACATTAGCTGGGCATGGTGGCGCATGCCTGTAATCCCAGCTACGCAGGAGGCTGAGGCAGGAGAATTGCCTGAACCCAGGAGGCGGAGGTTGCAGTGAGCCGAGATCGCGCCATTGCACTCCAGCTTGGGTAACGAGAGCGAAACTCCGTCCCAAAAAAAAAAAAAAATTTTGTTTTTTTCCCTGATATTGTTAAAAGGGAACTCAGACACTTAAAATGACCCTTTATAAAAGGGATCATTTGCGGAGTTTTGTGGTAAATTAGAAAAGGAGAAGATAGCATGGTGAGGCAGGATATTTGATCACAGGAAAGCATAAAAGCTCACATATTCATGTGAGAAATGCAAATCAAAACTACAGTGAGGTACAGTGAGGTCATATCTTACTGTAGTTTTGATTTGCATTTCCCTATTAGTGTTACTGAGCATCTTTTCATGTATATATTGTATATTTGCATATCTTTTCTTGAAAATATTTTTTGATTTTTTTTGTCCATTTTTGAATTGGATTGTTTAGTTTTAGGAATTTTGCATATATTCTAGACATTAATCCCTTATCAGATATATAATTTACAGTATTTTCTTCTATTCTCTGAGTTGTCTTTTTACTGCTGGTAATATCTTTTGATGCACAAATTTTTTTAGTTTTTATGAAGTCTAATGTCTTTTTTCATTGCATGTACATTTGGTGTCATATCCATATTCAAGAAATAACTGCCAAATTCTATGTTATGAGCCTTTTGCCCTGTTTTCTACTAAGAGCTTTAAAGTTCAGTTTTTTGAGTCCATTTTTAGTTCATTGTTGTATATGGTGTTAGTTAAGAGTCCAATTATTTGGGCCATTCTCTTGCATGTGGATATCCAGTTTCTCCAGCACCATGTGTTCATAAGACCAAACCATTCTTTCCCCATTGAATGGACTTGACACTGTTTTCAAAAATCATGTATGTTAGGGTTTATTTCTGGTCTCCTTATTCTGCTCCATAGGTCAATATGTTGGTCTTTATGCCAATACTAAAATGTTTCAATTACAAAAGTAGCATTGTAATTAAATTTTGAAACAGTAAATGTGAGATAACTAATATTACTATTTTTCAAGGTTGTTTTGCATGTTCAGAGTACCATGAGATTCTACATAACTTTTAAGGTGGACATTTTTTATTTCTGAAAAAAGAAATCATTGGGATTTTGCTGGGGACTGCGTTGAATGTGTAGATCATTTTTTTCCAATTCATAAACCTGAGATGTGATTACATTTATTTATGTCTTTCTTTCAGCAATATTTAGTAGTTTCCATTGTAGAAGATATTCAGTGCCCTCGTTAAGTCAACCTAAAGTCAATTATATTTCTACACACTAAGCATGCACAATCTGAAAAAGTAATTACAAAATCAATTTTATTTACAATACCATCAAGTAAGTTTGGTAAATTGAATCTTCAATTTTTTCTCTTAATGCATCTAACTAAAGATTTGTCAATTTTGTGCAGTTTTTCAAACAATCAAATTTGTTTTCATCAATGTCCTCTCCACTTTTGGTTTAGCTTGTTCTTTCTTTTTTAGCTTATTAAGTTGTAGTTAACGTGTTGAATTTGAGATCTTTCTTATATTTTAACATAACCATTGATGACACTAAATTTCCCCCTTACCACTGCTTTCACTGCATCTCATACATGTTGGTGTGTTATATATTCATTTTTATTTATCTCTATTTACAACTTTCCATTATAATTTATTCTTCGATCCTTTGATTGTTAAAGTGTTGTTTAGTTAACACAAATTTATGAATTTTCTGGTTTGACTTCTATTATTGATTTTCAACTTTAACTTTTGTGATCAGAAAAGATAATTTATGTTATATAAGTTGTTATGTTATATAAGTTATATAAGTTGTTCCTTCTATTGAAACTTAATTTGTGACCAAACATATATTCCTGGAAAATGTCCCATTTGCTTTTAAGAATGTGTATACTCTTGTTATTGCATAGTATGTTCTGTGTCTGTTTGTTGGATCCAGTAGGTTTATTGTGTTAAGTCCTCTATTTCCTTACTTATCTTTTATATGGTGGCTCTATTAATTATTGAGAATGGCTATTAATGTCTTCACTATTATTGTAGAATTGTCTGTTTCTCCCTTCAATTCTGTCAGTTTTTGCTTTAGGTATTTTGATAATCTGTAATCAGGTATCTTATTGTTTATATATATATATATTATATCTTCTTGCTGTATTGAACCTTTTATTAACATATAATGTCCTTCTATGATTTTAACAATTTTAAATTTAAAGTCTATTTTATCTGATATTAAAAGAGCAACCCTTACTCTCTTTTGGTTACTATTTGCATAGAATCTTTTCTTCCATCCTTTCAGTTTTAACATATTTAATATTTGTGTTTTTAAACTAAAGATAATCTTCAGTAGAGAGGACACAGTTGAATCAAGTGTTTTTATCCATTCTGCAGGTTTCTCTCTTTTTTAAGAGTACTATAGTTTATGATTAAAATAATTGCTAAGAAGGGATTTACTTCTGCTATTTTGTGATTTGTTTTCCTTATTCCTTATAGCTTTTGTGTCTCATTTTTTACATTACCATCTTTTTGTGTTTAGTTTATCTTTCATAGTGAATTATTTAACGTGTTTTCTAATTTTCTTTTGTATATATTCTATAGCTATTTTCTTTGTGATTACCATGCAAATTAACAGCCTAAAGTCATAATACTCTAATTTGAGTTTATAACAAACAAAAACTCTACTCCTTTAACAGCTCTGTTCCCACTCATTTTGGTTGTCGAAGGCATAAAATTACATCTTTATACGTTGTGTGCCTCCAAAAAACTAGTACTTTGTGAAATGCATTAGTCTTTTAAATTATATAGAAAACAAAATATAAAGTTATAATAATACTAGCTTTTGGAAAAATTTTAATGTATTCATCTCTTTAATTATTTAGAAAACAATTATCAGAAATTATTACAAAACAAAAAGTGCATTATAAATCATTGTTACAATAATGTTAACTTTAACAGCTGTCTATGAATTTACTCTTACTTCTTCATTCAACATCCAGTTATGTCTAGCATCTTTCATTTCACCCTACAGGATTCCCTTGAGCATTTCTTGCAAGTAGTTTTCTTAGCTTTTGTTTATTTGGAAATGTCTTAATTAGGACCTAACTTTTTTTTTTTTTTTTTTTTTTTTTTGAGACAGAGTTTCACTCTCTTGCCCAGGTTGGAGTGCAGTGGTGCAAACTTGGCTCACTGCAACCTCTGCCTCCTGAGTTCAAGCAATTTTACTGCCTTAGCCTAGTGAGTAGCTGTGATTACAGTTACATACCACCATGCCTGGCTAATTTTTTTATTTTTAGTAAAGATTGAGACTAGCCTGGCCAACATGGTGAACCCCAAACTCCTGACCTCAGGTGATACATTTGCCTTGACCTCCCAAAATGCTGGAATTACAGGCGTGAGCCACCAAACCCTCCTCTACCTAACTTTTGAAGGACTGTTTTGTCAAATATAGAATTATTGGTTTACAGTTTTTTTCTTTCAGCATTTTGAATATTTTGCCTTTTTGTCTTCTAACCCACAAAATTACTGATGAGAAATCTAATAATTTTATTGAGGATCCTTATATGTGAAAAGTCATTTTTTCTCTTGCTGCTTTAGGATTTTCACTTTCTCTTTAGTTTTCAAAAATCTGATTATAATATATATCCATGCAGTGCTTTTTGAGTTTCTCTTACAAGGAGTTTATTAAAGACTTCTCAAATCTTTTATGAATCCTTTCCTGGGCATGGATGGCCATTTTAAAATTTTCATCATATATACAGTTAGTTATTTTTGAATGTTCTAAACTTTAATGGCTAGATTCCAAAAGCGTGAAAAGAAATAAATAAAGAGGAGAAAAATAGTTAAAGGTTAGGGGAGTAACAACAGTGGAGGGAAGTGTGTCAATTACCACCATCTATTTCACTGATCAGCTCTATTATCAGAAGCAGTAATCAGTGATCAAAGCACAGATGTCCAACATGTAGAAAACAGGATCCTTTTGTCCACCGTGGCCCTCACAAGCTGTGTAAAGATTGCTCCAGCAATTGCTCCAACATGCACATGCTGCCAGCCACATGACTAAGGAGTGAGGGGAGGGGGTGGGTACATAATACTATTTTAACAACTAAAACTGACCAAAGTTAACCACATTCAATTTAGGAGGCTTTATCTGGAAAGTTGCAAACCTTCAGTAGACTTCACTCTTTCAAAATAGTTACTTCAAAAATATTCTGCCAGTACAACTGTTGTCTAGGTGGGGAGACAGATTTCTACTGCTCCCTACTCTGCCTTATTTCCTTTATTAATTCTTATAAAATAAAATGATGAACTCAGGATATTTTCACATAAATGCAACATAGCATGTTTTATGCAAAACAGTTTTACTTTTCCAAATAAAATAAACAGTGACAAGAGTGACACTGTTACATGTTTTCAGCAAAGATATTTAATAGCTTTCTGCACATGGCTAGCCAGTTGTCCCAACACCATTTATTAAACAGGGAATCCTTTCCCCATTGCTTGTTTTGGTCAGGTTTGTCAAAGATCAGATGGTTGTAGATGTGCGGTGTTGCCTCTGAGGCCTCTGTTCTATTCCAATGGTCTATATCTCTGTTTTGGTACCAGTACCAAGCTGTTTTGATTACTGTAGACTTGTAGTATAGTTAGTTAGAAGTCAGGTAGCATGATACTTCCAGCTTTATTCTTTTTGCTTAGGATTGCCTTGGCTATGCAGGCTCTCTTTTGGTTCCATATGAAGTTTAAAGTGTTTTTTTTCAGTTCTGTGAAGAGGGTCATAGGTAGCTTGATAGGAATAGTATTGAATCTATATATTACTTTGGGAAGTATGGCCATTTTCATGATATTAATTCTTCCTAACCATGAGCATGGAATATTTCTCCATCTGTTTGCATCCTCTCTTATTTCCTTGAGAAGTGGCTCATAGTTCTCCATGAAGAGGTCATTTACATAATTTGTTAGTTGTATTCCTAGATATTTTATTCTCTTTGTATCATTTGTGAATGGGAGTTAGCTCTTGATTTGGTTCTCTTTTAGTGTATATTGGTGTATAGGAATGCTTGTGATTTCTGCACATTGATTTTGTATCCTGAGACTTTTCTGAAGTTGCTTATCAGTTTAAGGAGATTTTAGAGAAATTGACTCCAGATGGATTAAAGACTTAAACATAAGACCTAACACCATAAAAACCCTAGAGGAAAACCTAGGCAAAACCATTCAGGACATAGGCATAGGCAAGAACTTCATGAATAAAACACCAAAATCATTGCCAACAAAAGCCAAAATAGACAAATGGGGTCTAATTAAACTCTAGAGCTTCTGTACAGCAAAAGAAACAATCATTAGAGTGAACTGGCAACCAACAGAATGAGAAAAAATTTTTGCTATCTACCCATCTGACGAAGGGCTAATATCCAGAAGCTACAAAGAACTAAAACAGATTTACAAGAAAAAAACAAACCCATTCAAAAGTGAACAAAGGACATGAACAGACATTTTTCAACAGAAGACATATATGAGGCCAAAAAACATATGAAAAAATGTTCATCATCACTGGTCATTAGAGAAATGTAAATCAAATCCACATTGAAATACCACCTGACACCAGTTAGAATGGCAATCATTAAAAAATCTGGAGACAACAGATGCTGGAGAGGATGTGGAGAAAGAGGAACACTTTTACACTGTTGGTGGGGGTGTAAATTAGTTCAACCATTGTGGAAAACAGTGTGGCACTTCCTCAAGGACCTAGAAATGGAAATTCCATTTGACCCAGCAATCCCATTACTGGGTATATATCCAAAAGATTATAAATTGTTCTATTATAAAGACACATGCACACGTAGGTTCATTGCGGTACTGTTTACAATAGCAAAGCCCTGGAACCAACTGAAATGCCCATGTCCGATGATAGACTGGACAAGGAAAATGTGGCACATACAAAACATGGAATACTATGCAGCCATAAAAAAACGATGAGTTTGTGTCCTTTGTAGTGACATGGATCAATCTGGAAACCATCATTCTCAGCAAACTGACACAAGAACAGAAAATCAAACACCGCATGTTCTCACTCATAGGCGGGTGCTGAAAAATGAGAACGCATGGACACACGGAGGGGAGCATCACAAACTGGGGTTGGTTAGGCGGGACTAGGGGAGGGCCAGTGGGGTTAGGGAAGTTGAGGAGGGATAACATGGGGAGAAATGCCAGATACAGGTGACAGGGGGATGGCGGCAGCGAACCATGTGACGGGGGATGGCGGCAGCAAGCCACATTGCCATGTATGTACCTATGCAACAATCTTGAAGGATCTGCACATGTAACCCAGAATCTAATGTACATTTATATATATATATATATATATACATATATACATATGAAATTACTGAATCAAAATTGAAATTATTTCACCTGATTATATTTTGCTAGAATTAGAATAAATCACTTAGAAACAAGGTTTAAAAAAAAAGGATATTTAATAGCTAGATTCTCATATGTGCTTCTGCATTCAATCTGTCCTATAATTATTTTGCTGAAGTTGTTGGAGAAATTCTGGCCTCCCAGCACATATATATTTGGAAAAGACAAAAGTGTTTTAATAGACTTTTCAAATAATTTAGAGTACGCTTCTTTGATATTATACCAAAACTTGATAAGTAATAAATTGTTAAAGGCTAGCAGAAAAGTAGAATGTAAAACTCAATCAATGGGCATTTTATACTCATACACAATTTTTTACTGCCAAAATACTGGTCTCCTGAGTTATTCAGCTCTACCAAATATCAACATATATGTTTATAAAATATTTAAAAATCATATTTGTTAATATTCCCTCTAATCACATCAGAAAAGGTTGTAAGTAGTATATAGCTATCATTCTCATGATGGTGGATAAGACTTTCCCAAAATTTGGAAATTTTTTGATAGTTTAAATTTTAACATTGGCAACAAATCCTGCTACCTGTTTCATTTGAAGTGAGAGACCCAAAGTTCTCAATAACTTAGGAATCAATAGAATGTATCTCAAAATAATAAGAGCAATTTATGACAGACCCACAGCCAATATCATACTAAATGGGCAAAAACTGTAAGCATTCCATTTGAAAACCGGCACAAGACAAGGATACCCTCTCTCACCACTCCTATTCAAAATAGTATTGGAAGTGCTGGCTAGGGCAATCAGGCAAGAAAATAAAGTGCATTTAATTAGGAAAAGATGAAGTCAAATTGTCTCTACTTGCAGATGACATGGGATTGTATATTTAGAAGACCCCATTGTCTCAGCCCAAAATCATTTTAAGCTGATAAGCAACTTCAGCAAAGACTCGGGATACTAAAGCAGTGTGCAAAAATCATAAGCATTCCTATATGCCGATAACAGACAAAGAGACAAATCATGAGTGAACTCCCATTCACAATTGCTACAAACAGAATAAAATATGTAGAAGTAAAACTAACAAGGGATGTGAAGGACCTCTTCAAGGAGAACTACAAACCACTGCTCAAGGAAATAAGAGAGGACACAAACAGATGGAAAAACATTCCATGCTCATGGTTAGGAAGAATAAATATAATGAAAATGACCATACCGCCCAAAGTAATTTATAGATTCAATACTATCCCCACCAAGCTACCACTGACTTTCTTCACAGACTTGGAAAAAAACAATATGGAAGCAAAAAAGAACCCACATAGCCAAGACAATCCTAAGCAAAAAAAAAAAAGAAAAGTCGGAGGCATCATGCTACCTTACTTCAAACTATACTACAAGGCTTCAGTAATCAAAACAGCAGAGACAAACCAATGGAACAGAACAGAAGCCTCAGAAATAATGCCACACATCTACAACCATCTGATATTTGATAATCCTGACAAAAACAAGCAATGGAGAAAGGATTCCCTATTTAATAAATGGTGTTGGGAAAACTGGCTAGCCATATGCAGAAAGCTGAAACTGAGTCCCTTCCTTACACTTTATACAAAAATGGATTAAAGATTTAAACTAAGACATATCACCATAAAAACCCTAGAGGAAAACATAGGTAATACCATTCAGGACATAGGCAAGGGCAAAGCTTTCATGACTAAAACACCAAATGCAATGGCAGCAAAAGCCAAAATAGACAAATGGGATCTAATTAAGCTAAAGCGCCTCTGCACAGCAAAAGAAACTATCATCAGAGTGAACCAGCAACCAACACAATGGGAAAAATTGTTTGAATCTACCCATCTGACAAAGGGCTAATATCCAGAATCTACAAAGAACTTAAACAAATTTACAAGAAAAAAACGAGCAACCCTATCAAAAAGTGGGCAAAGGATATGAACAGCCACTTCTCAAAAGTAGACATTTATGTAGCCAACAAATACATGAAAAAAAGCTCATCATCTCTGGTCGTTAAAGTAATGCATATCAAAGCCCCATTGAGATACTATCTCATGCCAGTTAGAATGGCAATCATTAAAACATTAGGAGACAACAGATGCTGGAGAGGATGTGGAGAAATAGGATTGCTTTTACACTGTTGGTGGGAGTGTAAATTAGTTCAACCACTGTGGAAGACAGTGTGGCAATTCCTCAAGAATCTAGAAATAGAAAGACCATTTGACCCAGCAATCCCATTACTGGGTTTATACCCAAAGGATTATAAATCATTCTATTATAAAGACACATGCA
Source organism: Cebus imitator (assembly GCF_001604975.1). NCBI lineage: Eukaryota > Metazoa > Chordata > Mammalia > Primates > Cebidae > Cebus > Cebus imitator. The sequence continues at coordinate 9,371,885 of NW_016107351.1, read as the reverse complement.
CAAGTATATTTATTGTGGCACTATTCACAATAGCAAAGACTTGGAACCAACCCTAATCCCATCAATGATAGACTGGATAAAGAAAATGTGGCACACATACACCATGAAATACTATACAGCCATAAAAAAGGATGAGTTCATATCCTTTGCAAAGACATGGATAAAGCTGGAAACCATTATTCTCAGCAAACCGACACAAGAACAGAAAAGAAAACACCACATGTTCTCACTTATAAGTGGTTGTTAAACAATAAGAACACATGGACACAGGGAGGGGAACATCACACACTAGGGCCTGTCAGCGGGTGGGGATTAGGTGAGGGATAGCAGGGGGTTGGGAGTAGGGGAGGGATAGCATTATGAGAAATACGTAATATAGATGACAGGGTGATAGATGCAGCAAACCACCATGGCACATGTATACCTATGTAACCTGCACATTCTGCATATGTACACCAAAACTTAAAGTATACAAAAAAGAAAATATCTACCCAAACCTAAGAATGTACAGCTGTAGCTTGAATGTCAGTTGTCCTTTCAAGTAAAACTCTGTTCCACAAAAAGTAGCAGCTACTTATATTACATCAAAAATGGTTCATCCTCCTCCTTGAGCCAATCATCTTACTCCAGCTTTAGGACTTTTGACCTTACCCTGGAGTAAAAACAAAAGTCCTATGGCAGAAATACTTTATGCATTACTCCCCTTTTCATCATACATATTATTAAAAAGGAATATAATTCATAATTTGTGATTTAATAAAATTAATGTTACCAAGTATATTTTTAAATTTTTTAGAGTGGTAATACTATATTTAATACAGTTGGTGCCACTGTTTTTATCACACGAAACCATCAGTAGTTTTATCCACCATTATCCTTGACAATAAGTGCACATATAAACACAGTGAAAAAGTCAAATAACATTTAAATAACCCGCAGATCACACTATGAGAATTGAAGCTCTCTACTAATTTGTCTGGTAGCTCTGTTTACCTGATAATTACAGCAAGGCTCATCTGGACAGATGGTCCTTGGAAGTCTACATGTGATGCAGGATTTTATTACAGGGAATGTAGTCCTACTTTAACATTTGATATTAATTATATCACTGAAGTTCTGTTATTGAGAAGCTAAAAGACCTGCATGCCTAAAGTAAGGTGACCATCACCACAAATTATAGATCTCTTGCTTGATGCACAGTGACACATTTTTAAAATTTACCAAAATATTTAAATTTTTAGAATAGCAGGATCTATTTCCTCACTTCTTTGCCATCAGCTTTATGCTGATGATAAAATCTAGCAATAGTTCTTAATATAGCATTGACAGAAATTGATTCACCAATTTGGTATTCTGGGTTTTGTTTATTTGATGGTGGGGATTGTTATTTGGCTTTATGTTTGCTTGAATCATTTTACCAAGGTTTTTTCCAACAGTAGAATTGATACTGACTGTATCTGTGTATATGAAAAATACTTCCACCTTTGAATTAATTCTTATAGCATTTTCTATCTGTATTTTATAGTCACCTACATTTAATTCACCTGTGTTCATAATAATTAGATAGAATATACCTCAGGCACAAAAATTTTATCATCACATATTTGTTTATGTCTTGTGCCCAAAATATGAAAGGTTTATTTTTTCATTCAGGTAGAATAGACAGGTATCAATGTAATATGACATTAAGAACAGCTAAATCAGTTATTCTACGTCTAGTTTCTCCCCTACAGAAGCAATCATGTATAATCTAATGACTCTCTGAATAGGCCTATTAGAAATAGAACACTGCAAAACATGGAAATGGATGCTTAAAAAGGTAATAATTGAGATAGAATATGAATATTTGTAAGTCAGCAAAAAGAATGAAATACATCTGTGTGCATCAATATGGATACTTTTTTAAAAAATACTGTGTTGTAAAAAAAAAAAAAAAATAGCTACAAGAAACACCCCCTTTACATACCTTTACATACCTTTAAAGCTACCTTTTATCCAAGCACCATCTTGCCCTTTATTACACATTCTCATGTTTTTCCATATAAGGATAACTACTCTGGACTAAGTTTTATGTTACCCTGCTATCCTCTTTTAAATAATTGCTGTTTCAGGAAGAATGTGTTATGGTAATGAGCAGAAGTATTTAAATACAAGAAAATTGATTCAGAAACCAAAGAGGAGAAAGCACCAGAGATCATTTTTCAATTTTATCCCCCACAAATCATCTCAAAATGTGATTAGAATCACTAAATTGGACACTATTTGCTTTCAAAAGGGAGTAAGTCGTAAAGCATACAACTTGTTTTTATACATTTGTATACACAAACATGCATTTTAATGTTTGTATGCATATATGTATTTGGCTACTCTTTAAATATTAGGAATAAAGTGACCAGTTTTGTGAAGTCATAATTTTCCAAAATGAATTGAGCCTTTATTCTGTGTGCAAATTCTGTCCTTCCCATTTCATGAGGAAATTTAAGATTAAATGCAGAGTTTTTGTTATAGTCTCTGCTTACATTTTTAAAGTAAAGTGACATTTTGATATTATTAACAGTCTGATTCTAAAGCTTAGAACCAATCCTACAGAACTGTAAGGAAGAACAATGGTGCGGGAACCATACATTGCATGCTGGTTGTGCTACTTATTTCCTATGTGACTTCATGGTTTCTTCATCTATAAATGGTGATTATAGAAATAATATTGGCCACGGAGTATTGCATGATTTGATGTTCATTTTTCTCAGTCCTCAAAATGGGGCCAAATATATAGCATACAGGTTATCATTCCAGGTTATTGTTACTGTAATTGTTGTTATTTATCATTTTTAATGATAAATCACTTATTTTATCATTTATCATTAAAAATATTTTATCACTTTATCATTTTTATCATTTTATCATTTATCATTGTTTCTTCTCAACCTGAAAATCAATATAGTCCCTTTTCCTGAATTTTTCCAAAAAGAAACTCCCCTCCCACAAAATTTGGTTGGGGAAGGGCCAGGAAGAAGGGCTCAGATATTTCAAAAAACAGCACAACAAAGCACAGATGTAAATATATATATATATATATATATATATATATATATATATATNTATATATATCAGCTATCCTTGGTCTTAGAAATACCTTGACTACTCTTACCTCAAATCTTAAAGATCTGCTCTTGGACTCAGCCCCAACCTTATTCCAAGTTCTGTGCCCTCCCCATAATCTGTCCTCAACTCATTATTCCAGAAACCATTAACCCCTTGCTCTCTAGCAACTTAATTTATTTTCCTTTATCATAGGAACAAGAACAATTAACTTTCATAATATTGTTTTTTAAACTTTTGGACCATGCCCCAGGACTAATCTTTTCACTATTAAATGTTCTAACATAGTATTTCACAAACTAAAGGCTATTTCCAAAAGTGATTTAAGATGTTTCTCCGTGTTACACAGATTGAATCACAACACATGGTTAATATGCTGCAACTCCAGAAGGATTGCCTCTGCCATGTTACACAGATGGGAACTAGAGAGCTTAACTGTTGGTTTTCTGGAAGTGGGTTTGAGTTAAGCTGTTGTATTTCTATGGAGAGGACTTAAAAGTCAGATACACCAAGTTTCAAAGTTCAGCTATGTTGCTTACTATTGACGTAACCTTAGGAAAATTACTTAACCTCTCTGTACTTCAGTTTTCTTACCAACAAAGTAGAGACAGTAATATTGGTAATCATAGGGTTGACATAAGGAATAAATAAAATTATGTATAAGCCATGCATTTAGCACAATGTCTGGACACAGGAATTATTTCAATTTTGTTCACATATAATCAGCCATCTTCACATATGTTTGACAATATTCCCAATAAATTTACAAGAATAATTTTCTAAGAAGAGTAAAACTTTTCATAAGAAATCCAAAATTCCTACCTTCACTGTTTAAAGTATGTACTTTTTTATTTCATTAAAGAAAGTGAGAATACACTAAAAAAAAAATAAAAAGAAATAGATACAAAGATACTTAAGAGCAGAGTACAAATACAAAATTCATAGATTTTTGTTATGTATTTATTTCTATTCCAATTTGACTTTTTAATTTTGCATGTTTTTAACTGAAATATAGTTTCACTTCCCTGCACTGTAGAAGTTTCCAGTGTTCTATTCCTGTCTTATTTAAATCTTTGTGCATTGTATGTTTTCCTTGACAATTGAAAGCCATCAATATTTATATTTTAAAATCTATTTTAATACTTGGGGAATGAAACATTCAAGAAAATGAAACTATTTTTATTTTTGTAATTAAATAGTTAGCCTTTACTTATACAAATATAATCCTATATGAACTAATTTGAAATGAACCATTTTCAGATATTACTATTTAAGAATACATATTTTATCATAAAAATAAAACAATTTTTCATTTTGTAATAATAGCATTCATGATAATGTTCATGATTAGCAACAGCCCTGTTAAAACAATTGCATATATTTAAAACTGTAGTGACACTGATAAGAGCCATATCCTCCAGTGCCCTCAGGCATCTGTATATTGTACTACCCATATATATAATATATATATATACACACACACACATATACATATGTATATGTACATACGTATACATGTATATGTGTATACATATATATATATATGTATATGTGTATATGTATATACATACACACACATATATTATTTTCAGTATCTGCTTTGGGTATTATCAGATGGCAGTCTTTCAAATACTTATCATGGCCTTCTGAATAAAAGTTAAATTCTCTACTAGCTTTGCAACAGAAGAGCTTATACAGCCCCTCCATAATATACAATTGTCCCCTAGAAGTAGTTGCCAGCCAATGATAATTTGGCTCAGTCTCCTCCATCCCTCTTGCATCTAGGTGGGGCTACAGAGCTAGTCCTCATCAGTTGAATGCCAACTAAAGTGTGTGACTTTTGGCTTATGTTTACTAAATGCATTTGCTGCCACTGAGGATGAGGAAGACTTCAAGGACACAGGTTATGATTGAAGCTTCTGAAGTTAAGAAAGCTATTTCTAGAGTCTCCCCCCAAGCAAAGAATTAAGAAGTTATAATGCTAGAAGTAACACAGGCTCATAAAGATATGTTAGTGAAATAGAAGAGCCAGCTGTACCAAAGACCAAATCAAAGGTTGCTCCATTTCCTCCAAGTATATTGTTCATATCACCTCAGGCATCTATCATTACTTTGAGAGGTAAAGGTATAAAAGGAAAAAAAAAATAAAGAAATAGAACCAGCTTTAGAATTACGCCAAAGAAAGAATATCATGTGTTGTTATTAACATGTATCAGACTAGATGCAAATAAATCAATGCTTCCTACATTTTGAGACAAGTATAATTTCAAGAAAACCACAAACCTAAGTCAAAAAAGCCTGTAACTATAAAAGGACACCTAGGCCCCCAAATTTATACTAACATGTAAATATTTACAGTATGTGAATGCTCTGCATTCTCCAAGGAGTATATACTGCCCCAAAACTCTCTTCAGATACGCCTGGAGGCCAGGTGCACCTAGGGCCAGGTGCAATGGATGAGAAAGTTACTCCCCAAGAGAATCAGCCTAATAAAAAAGCTTTATAGCATAATGCAGAGGTGCACAGCATTATACTACCATTATAATATCATCATTATATTATCTATTATAGTGTAATGCTTTGCACCTCTGCATTATGCTGTAGTAATGAATTAGTCACTTTTTATTATTGCTATGCAGTCCTGTTCCTCCATTTCTGTATGGGAATTTTGTGCAGCTATCCTCTCCCTGCTCCGCCTGTTTATCTCAAGGGTGGTGGAAGAATTGTCTTTTACTTTGTGGTTCTGCAGACCTAAAAAAGCCACAGCCATATGGAGGGAATTGGACATCACCCAGAAATCATTGACACTGATCTGGATGCAGTAACTGGATGAGATTGCCTGCTATATCTTTTGGGAAGGGGCTGGATACATTCTGTATGAGAGAAAGGGAAAATGCATGGATATTTAGTGGCCAGCGGAGCAGCCTGAAGGACATACATCTAGCTGTCCACCAAAGCTATGTGGAGCTTTCACTAAAGGCAGAGGTTCAGACAGTGGAAACCTTTTCTAGTCTTCTTACCTCTAAGTCAGAGGTCACCAAACTGCAGCCACAAGCTAAATTCAGTCTACCACCTGTCTTTGCAAAGCTTGAGAAACAATATTTTTAAAATTTTTAAATGTTTGGAAAAATAAGAGTAATATTTTTTGACACTTGAAAATCAAATGAAATTTAAATTTCAGCATCTATAAATAAAGTTCTACTGGAACATAGCCACCCTAAGTCATTTACATATCATCTATTGTTGCTTTCAGCTTACAACCACAGTTGAGTAGTTTTAACAAAAATGTCTGACCCACAAAGCCTAAAACATTTACTATTTGGCTCTTTATGGAAAAAGTTTGTCAATATCTTGTGTAAGAACATAGGACATAGGCCAGGCGCGGTAACCCAGCACTTTGGAAGGCCGATGCAGGTGGATCACAAGGTCAGAAGTTTGAGACCAGTCTGGCCAATAGTGAAACCCCGTCTTTACTAAAAATACATAAACTTAGCCAGGTGTGGTGGTGTGTGCCTATAATCCCAGCTACTAGGGAGACTGAGGCAGGAGAACCACCTGAACCCGGGAGGTGGAGGTTGCAGTGCGCCGAGATCACACCACTGCACTTCAGCTCTGGTGTCAGTGTAAGATTCTGTCTCAAAAAAAAAGAAAGAAAGAAAAGAAAAAGGAAAAGGAGAACATAGAACACAGACCTAGTTCTCAACAATGAAATATGAGGAGAAATGAATTATTCCACTTATGACTCAACATATGAGAGATGAATGATTCTTTGGACTCTCTATGTTCCCTCTTCTTTCTCGCTCACCTTCTGGCTGGAGGAAGAGGATTCTAAGGCCCTCCCCAAAAATTTTATCATAGGATGGAAGTTTCCTAAAATCCTATCTGTTTTCTCAGTCCCGTTGAATATAATCACCAGCATTAGAATGCTAAGTTAGCTAAAATTAATAATTAAGTTAGGCTACTAAAATTTGGTGATATATTTGTTATATCAGTGAAGATTATACAAACTAAGGTACAGATAAATAAAGTCCCTGTCATTAAGGAACTCACAGTATACTGGGGGGGGGAAGAACACATACACAGATAATTATAATAGAAAAGGGAGTTACAAACACTTCCTTGGTTGACATAACAATGCCTGTGATTGATGGACAGATATCAATAAACAGAGCAGAAGACAATTAGTACGGTATGGCTGAGTAGTGCAGTCACCTGTACTGACCTCATTCCTCTCAAAGAGACAACTTCCTTGGCCTTTACGTCCCAAAGAAAGCCTTCCGCTACAACAGACACTACTTGGTACAGTAGATAGTGTCTTTGTTTCTTAGATAATTGTTTATGATCATTACCAAACCTTCTCTCCTTTTCTACAGACATTGCCAATTTGACTGCCTACTTACCAGGCATATGTACTTGTTATACCTCAAAGAATTCTGTGCACTTACTAAGGCACTACATAAAACAAAATTCAAATTTCTAAGAGTACCATACTCTTCAGCCTCAGCTAGAAATTACCTAAGTTTGCCAATGGTTTATTCCTGTAGCATTCATTCATTTATTCAGTAAATATGTATTGACCTTTTACTACTACTGATGGTCAGATTATCTTCTAGATACTGAGATATAAAGACAAACAAAACAGTTCCACTTTGTTCCTCATAAAGCATATATTTGTGTAGTTACTTTCAGGGAGTGGGTTTGGGAGGGAGAAAATACCCAAAACCCAGCACAAAACAGGCATAACAGAATCAGAAACCAAATCACTATACCTGGCCTTCCTCCTTCAGGGTCCGAAATACCTTTCAAGTGTTTGGGAGAGGTAGAGCATTCCCATATGATGAGAACTCCTGCCATTGTGGGAAATTGGTGAGATAATATCCTATCATTTGAATTTGCTGGGATATGGGATACAACAAAAGAAAGCAAAAGCAAGGGTCACTCTTGTAGTGGATATATGAGAGATTTTTTATTGCCCAAAGGAAGGTCACCTTTCTCAGGCTGAGAAAGTGTGGGCATGCTTTGTAAACGAAGGAATGCCTGAATTTTGTTCAAAATGGGAGTTTACCAGAATGGGAAAGAGAAAAGCATTCTAGATAAGGAGCTCAAGATTTTTAAATATTGCAATGTTTTTGGTGTTGCAGGAGCATAAAAATTAAGTTGGGAAGTCATGATTGATAAGCCTGAAAACTTAAGCTCAGAACAGATAATGAAGCCTTGGTGGGTTAAAGAGCTTGGAGCTGCTGAAACTCAGGGTCATTTTAAGATATGCATTTGAGATGAGTCACCCGAATCACTTTATGTAGATGTGGAGCCTAAAAGTGAAGAAACGAGACTGGAATTAGGAAAACCAGATAGGAGGCTTTTTGAATAAGAAAAAAATGAGTGCCTGAAACAAGTCAGTGTTAGCAAAAATAGAGAGGAATGATGCATCTGCTCCTTAGAAGGAAATATGGCTAGATTTAGCAACTATGTTTCTAGCAGATTGAGGAAGAAAAGGAGGCAAGAATGACTCCTAGAATTTTTACTTCAGTTTCAGGGCAAAAGTGGATAACATCAGCAGATATCACGGAAAGAAGAGCAAATTTTTATGGTGTTTCAGCCTGGATTCTTCCTGTGCTACTATATACTTTATTTAAAAATGCAATCATGTGGAGCACAAGAGAGAGAAAAGGAGAATAAAGTAAAAGGGACAGAGAGCTGTATGAGGATTTGTTGTCAGGCCAGATGCTACCTGGTAGTAAGTTGGACCAATGATTTAGTCTCACTGGACTCTCTTGTTGAAGTCCATGTAAGTGACTGCCTCTGGAAAAAGTTGCTCAAAGCGAAGAAAGAAAAAGATTTTGCTCAGCAGCAGGAGAGCTGGAAGGAGTGGTCTGAGTCTCTAGAAACTGGTGAGGCAAAGAGGATCTTGATTCATATGTGTAAATCATACAATTCCATATTTGATATGCAGAATTTGAACTTTTGTGGGAATAAGCACCCAGGTAAAGATGTCCAGCAGGCTGATTTATATTAAAAGAGTCTGTCACTCAGTATCTGATATGAATTAAAAAGAGAAGTTTGAGAACATTAAATATAAAAGCAGCAGGAAAAACATTAAAGTTAGCAAAAAGACACCCAAGAAAAGTGTGCAGAGTGAGAAGAGCAGTGATCAAGTACAAAGACCCAACAAACATCTATTTCTTTTTACAGTTGTCAGTCCCTGAAATGCATCAAAGAACTGGCTTTCCAAAGTGTCATTTACTGTCTGTTCCCAAACCCCTTTTGCAAATGAGTTTTATATATCAGTGACAATGGTTTTCTTCACAGGTGTTCCATTTACTTGTAATGTTTCGTAATTCATTTCTCTCACTTAGGTACATATCAGTTCACTTTCATACTCATTCAAAAATTTGTAATATAGATCCTGCTAAGTGGGGCTCAAAGCTGAGCTTCCCAGACTTTGTTGTTATCTCCATAAGGTTACTTCATATCAGCCCTGGAGACGCCAAAAGTTCTCTATGAGCAAAGCCACGAAAATATGATACTCTTTAAGGTCTATTGTTAACCATGAGATGTGTTTTGTCAAGATCTAGAGGACCGTGAAGACATATTGCTTCTTTTAAATAAAGTGATGTCACAACATGCACTCTAACAACAGAGGATGGTATTTTGAAGAATTACGCTCACTGCTGGTGGTGGCACCATCTCATTACATCTGAGAAGAACCAGCTCCTTCACGTTGATCCATTGCTGACATTTGCAAAGTGGAGAACTTTCCAAGGCCATGTGTGTGTTAGCCACTTGCTACATTTAATGATGAGTCTGCTGAGATATGAATTGATTTCATTTACTGCTTTGGTTAGCAAGAATATGCTATGCAGTATTCAATCCTTTTCATTATATGTGTATTTTGCACTCAATATTAAATTTTTAATAACATTTCAGATAAAATCCCAAGCATTAAACATAGCATCATTTTAAAATTTTATAAAAACTTTATATGTGTGAAAATAAAGACATGCAAAATCATAGAACATAACATGATTATTGGCTGAATGGTATGTGAATTATTTTGTGACTGATGCTGGAAAACAATTACATACTCTTTTTGGCTGTTATTGGAGAGTAGCTAAAGGCAGTGACTTAATTAAGGCAAAAAGAGTGAAAGGCATCTGGCTTTTTAAGGTTACTTTTGATGTATACAGTTTTAACTTCTAACAAACAATTGATCTTTAGCACTAACCTTTGTTATTTCAGTTATTTTAAAATGAAAATAAAGGTTGGAGTTTTTGTTTTTACATATAAATTATTCACATCTCACCAGGCTTCCAACATTTCTAGATTTGGCACTGAAAAGTTCAATTTTATTAAGATCATTATTGTACCAGATGTGTTACTATAAAATAAAGTACAGAAAATTAAAATGTATATTCTAAACCTATCTAAAAGGAGAATTCACTCACTAAAGACAAACTGATAGTTTGCTTGATTTAATCAGTCAAGCCTATATAAGTATGAAAGTACTAAAAATGTCAAATTAGATTGTCTTATTCCCTAAAAGAATAAAGTGATAATATTCAAAAATATTAAGCTTTTCTTTTATACTTCTATATCTTGAGACATAGAGCAAGTTAAAGGAAATCTACCTTGACAGTGTGATGGACAAGATGATTTAAGTTTCCATTTTCCAATTCAAATTACTCCTATTCATACATAATATCTTTTTCTATTTTGAAGATTCTGCAATATCTATGCAAAGCAGGGCAGCTAAAGGTGATCTGGTTAAGGTTATCACTGCCTTTGGCACATGTGAATATTATGACATAAATATATCTATTGGTTTACCTTTCTGATGTAAACTATATTTATATTTAACAAACTCTCAATTGACTCTGGAAGAATTATTTAAAGTGCAGACAATTTACAGGAAATGAAAACCAGGTACCACTGTATTAATTGTGTCATATTGCCTATTTGTTAGAGGAATGTGTTAAAATCCTTCAGCATTTAAGGTTTAAACTCTTTCAACTTTATTTTGGCCTCAGGTTAAAATTCATGTTCTTTGGCAAAACCTGTAAGTTTCTCCTCGGTCATCCCTCACTACTCCAGGTCCTGATTTAGAGTAGTTTTAAAGGCAGGACATGTGAGATGCTGGTGGGGTTTCCTGGGTATATGAGCTTTGAATCTCAATTTGAGAAAGAAAACTCACAGATGCTTAAAGCCCACTATATTGCCAGCACTATGCTAAATTCTTTCTTGCTTGCTTAAATAATGTATGTGGCATATCCTATTATTTGTCCATTTTACAGATGAGAAATCTGGACAAAAAAGGCTTAGAAGCTGATATGGTTTGACTCTGTGTCTCCACCCAAATCTCATCTTGAATTGTACTCCCCTAATTCCCACCTGTTATGGAAGAGACCTAGCGGGAGATAACTGGAATCATGGGGGCGGTTCCCCATACTGTTTTCATGGTAGTGAATAAGTCTCATGAGATCTGATGGGTTTATCAGGGCTTTCCGATTCTGCATCTTCCTCATTTTCTCTCGCCTCTGTCATGTAAGAAGCACCTTTTTCCTCTTGTTATGATTCTGAAGCCTCACCAGCCATGTGGAACTGCAAGTCCAATTAAACCTCTTTTTCTTTTCAGTCTCAGATATGTCTTAGCAGCAGCATGAAAACGGACTAATACAGTAAATGGTACAGTAGAGTGGGGTGCTGCTGAAAAGATACCTGAAAATGTGGAAGAAACTTTGGAACTGGGCATCAAGCAGAGGTTGGAACAGTTTGGAGGGCTCAGAAGAAGATAGAAAAATGTGGGAAAGTTTGGAACTTCCTAGATATTGGTGAATGACTTTAACAAAGATGCTGATAATGATATGGACAATGAAATCCATTTTAAAGTGGTCTCAGATGGAGAGGAGGAACTTGTTGGGAACTGGAGCAAGGGTGACCCTTGTTATGTTTCAGAAAAGAGCCTGGTGGCATTTTGCCCCTCCCCTAGAGATTTGTGTAACTTTAAACTTGAGAGAGATGATTTAGGGTATCTGGCAAAAGAAACTTCTAAGCAGCAAAGCATTAAAGAGGTGACTTGGGTGTTGTTAAAGGCATTCAGTTTTAAAAGGGAAGCATAGCATAAAAGTTCAGAAAATTTACACCCTGACAATGGGATAGAAAAGAAAATCCCATTTTCAGAGAAGAAATTCAAGCTGGCTGCAGATATTTGCATAAGTAACAAGGAGCCAAGGAGCCAAATATTAATCTCCAAGACAGTGGGGAAAGTATCTTCAGGACATGTCAGAGATCTTTGTGGTAGCTTCTCCCATCACAGGCCCAGAGGTCTAATAGGAAAAAATGGTTTCAGGGGCAGGGCCCAAGGTCTCCATGCTGTGTGCAGTGTAGGGACTTGTTGCCCTGCATCCCTGCTGCTTCAGCCATGGCTGAAAGGGGCCAAAATAGAGCTTGGGCCATGGCTTCATGGGGCGCAAACCACAGACCTTGGCAGCTTTCTGGTTGTGTTGAGCCTCTGGGTGCACAGAAGTAAAGATTTGGAATTTGGGAACCTCTGCCTAGATTTCAGGAGATGTATGGAAATGCCTGGATATCCAGGCAGAAGTTTGCTGTGGTGGCGGGGGGGGTATCATCAAGAACCTCTTCTAGGGCAGTGAAGAAGGGAAATGTGGGGTTGGAGCCCCCACACTGAGTCCCTATGGGGATACCACCTAGTGGAGCTGTGGTAAGAGGGCCACCGTCCTCCAGACCCCAGAATGGTAGATCCACCTAGAGCCTACACCTGTAGACATTCAACACCAGCCCATGAAAGCAACCAGAAGGGAGGCTTTAACCTGTAAAGCCACAGGGGCAGAGCAGCCCAAGATTGTGAACCCACCTCTTGAATCAGCATGACCTGGATGTGAGATCTGGAATCAAAGGAGATCATTTGGTAGCTTTAAAGTTTGACTGTCCCACTGGACTTTGGACTTTAATGGGCTCTGTAACCCCTTTGCTTTGGCCAGTTTCTCCATTTGGAATTGCTGTATTTACCAAATACCTGTACCCCCATTGTATCTAGGAAGTAACTAGCTTGTTTTTGATTTTACAGGCTCATAGGCAGAAGGGACTTGCCTTATCTCAGATGAGACTTTAGACTGTGGACTTTTGAGTTAATGCTGAAACAAGTTAAGACTTTGGGGGACTGTTGGGAAGGCATGATTGGTTTTGAAATGTCAGGACATGAGATTTGGAAGAGCCAGGGTCAGAATGATATGGTTTGACTCTGTGTCCCCTCACAAATCTCATCATTAATTGAACTTCCGTCATTCCCATGTGTTGTGGGAGGGACTTTGTGGGAGATAACTTGAAACATGGGGGCAGTTTCCTTCATACTGTTCTTGTGGTAGCAGATAAACCTCATGAGATCTGATGGTTTTATCAGGGGATTCTGCTTCTGCATCTTCCTCATTTTCTTTTGCCCCCACCATGTAAGAAGTGCCTTTCGCTGCCTACCATGATTCTGAGGCCTCCCAGCCATGTAGAACTGTAAGTCCAATTAAACCTCTTCTTCTTCCCAGTCTCAAATATGCCTTTATCAGCAGCATGAAAATGGACAAATACAAAAGCATATCGAAAAGCATACCCCTGTCATAAAGTAGAAATAGGATGTCACTCCAGCTTGTGAGTTCCTGCTAATAGACTAGAGATGAAAAACTGTGTGTTCACCTCTTACCAGGCAGATTTGTCATTCATTTATTTATTCTGTCAGTCATCTATTCATTCATTCTATAATCCTTTAGAGTAGACCCTACGTGTCCAGTCATGTTCTAGGCTTTGAGAATACAGTGTGAACCAATTGAAATCTCTGCCATCACAGAGCTAATATGTTAGCATAGAAGACAAGCTGCAAACTAATAAATTAACAATTATATATTCTAACTTTTAGAGTTAAGGGATACATAAAAGGCAAAGTAAGGAATCAGAACATAATGATTCTGACCTGACTAATTAACTACTTTAGTTACATGGGGCAAGAAAGGCATCTCTGAAGAGCTGGCGCTTTTAAAAAATGTGAGTCATAAGAGGATTTGACCAGGACAATATTTGGGGAATATTTCAGGCAAAGAAACCAGATAACATAAAAGTACTCAAGTGAAAAGGAAGATTGTATATTCCTGTAACACTGTCATTGGAGCAAAAGTGGACATGGACAATATAGTACAATATTAGATCAGAAAGCTTCCTAGGGAAATTATAGCCCACATTAAAGACTTTAAATTTCAATTTCAGAGTGACTGGGAATAGAGTTTTGAGCAATGATGAGACATGATATAATATATATGTTAAATTTATGTGATTCTGGCTGCTGTCTGGTAAACTATGAGACAAAACTGAAGTTAGGGAAATAGTTTTCATAAGCATGAAACAATGAGAATTCATCAGATTTGTGATACATTTGGAATGCAGAAACAATAGACTTTCTAGAGGATTGAATGCTAGCAGAGTAATTTGAAAGAATGTTTTCTCTCAGTAGTTTGGGCATAGATGGCAGTGTCTTGACCACTTAGTGTGCTATTCCATTTATTATGGTCTATGGTAAAATTGCCCTAAAATGGGACTGCTGTGAAGCAATAATTAATTATACCTAAGAAATCTGTGGACCATAAATTCCAACAAAACACAACAAGAATAGTTTGTTTCTCCCCCAGAACATTTAGGAAAAAACTTGGCTGGAAGACTTGAAGCCTGTCAGCTGGAGTAATCTAAAGACACATTCACTCACATATCTAGAGATTGATTCTGAGTTAATTCTAAGCTACTTTGTTAGATTAGAACTAATACCACTTCTGAGAATTAAATGATTTGATTATATTTCACTCCTGAGAGGGCTTTGTTTTCACTTTCCTTCCAACGCTAGACTTCTGTAAGAATACTCAAAAGGTTTACTCTAATTTGAAAGCATCAGACAAAGAAAAGGGAACTTATTGTAGAACTGTTACTTGGATATCTATGTTAAACCCTATCCCAAAATCTTTGCAGCTAAGAATGATTATTATTTTATCACCCCCAGAATCAAGGTATATAGCTGAACAATTCCAATCTCAAATTGTCTTTCACTGGCTGCTTAAAATAAATTGATGGGCCAGTTTATATGATGATTCCATTTATTTTTTTCATACTGCTTGCTGTTGCTTTTCAGCAGTGACTGTTTGTATGTCTACCCAGACACCAGGATAGACACCTTCCTTGCAATTAGAACCTCCACCATCACATGTAATCATAGTCAATGTATTCTCTCACCACTCTGCCGTTTATGCAGTCAGTAAGTTCCATCAATTTTATCTCCTAAAACTGTCTCAAAAATTTCCCCTCTACTCCACATTCAAGGCCAGTGCCTTAGTTCAGGATTATTGCAAAAACTCTCCAAACAACCTTCTTACCTTCTATATTTGCTCTCCGGAATCTTTTCCTTCTTTTTTTTAATACATTGCTACTAAAGCAAGTCATTTACATTGAACGTGAGGCCATATATGCACAGTGATTAATATGAAAAGTTCAAATTATTTTTATGGTGGTGCGTTATGCCTTTTATGATCTGTCTGTGGACTAGAAATGACAGATATTACCCTATTCTAAATAGAATTTCAATTCCTTACTTAAAAGATTTTCAGCCATTGAAAGTCACCTCTGGTTTGAAAATGTCAAGTTAACGTTTATCAGTGCTTTAACAGTCACTGATAATTGAGCTAAACTTGAACATAGATTGAAAAAATTATATCAGTCTTTACTATAAATACTTGCATATCCTGATTTGGGCTTTAATTAAATTTACAGATTTGTTAGGCATTCATGATCCACATATAATAGTTTAAATGATGCAATTCATTTCTAAGGTACTTCTTTTAATATGCTTTTGAAATATATAAGACTGCTGATTTTTAACTTCTAGACTTGACTCTCACATTGGCACTACTAATTTCTCACAGTTTAATAAGATACAAGTGGTTACTTTTGAGATTATTTTGAACTGCTATATTTTTGAGATTTTTTGAAAGATGTGTTAAGTCATAGATAAAATTTACATAATAATCAGAAGCCTTCTGATCAGAGATTAGCTGACTATAACAATGTCGAAGCCAATTGAAGGATTGCAGTGTCCAAGAATTAAGTATGTCAAATTGTGTTTATATTTTGAATTTTAGGGCAGAATGACTTAAATAATGCCTCAGCAGTAACATATATTGTCCTTCATGAGCCCTTGACTGGAAAAGTTAATAAAAATACTCCTATCTACAACCATAGTTAGTTGCTGCAGAAAGACAGATACTCTTACCAACAAAGGAGACATTCATTTCCAAAAGCTGCATATAAATATTTTACACAGTTACCTAATTTTCTCAAAGTTTAAATTGATTATAAATAGTTTATGTGCTTTTTCTGTATCTGAAACCTGCAGAACTCCTTAATGAAATCTTGCTTAAGCCTTCATCAATAAACCAAACTTGATGCACAGTACAGCAGTGCCCCCTGGAGTTAGATGACTTTACAAATTGGCATTTTCTAGCTGTTTTATTTGATTAGAATTACAAAAGCAGTTATTAATTTTCTCAGGTTTCATTTCTTGCAATCTAGAGAATAATGCAATGATACCTAGAGAATCATATTCACAGGGTTTTATTTTACTTTAAATGCCTTTCCATAGATCTGTCGTATACAGTGTTGTGTACAAATAGAACCATCTATATAAATTTACAGTGGAGTGTTTCTTTAGCACATGATTTAGATTTGTTTTCTTCATTTGCATTTATGAATGAAGTCACACATCCACAGGTTTGACTCAAACAGCCTTAGATACATGTATAATATTTGCATAGTCCAGAAATCATGATAATAATCGAATTTTTGAGCTGGAAAATACCTCAGAGATCATCTACTAACACTCATTTCTTATCTAGATGAAGTTAAGTCACCTGCCTGCAGTCACACAATCTGGTTCATGATGAAGCCAAAGCAGTGTATTTGTTCATGGGATGATCAGTAACTAAAAATGCAAATGCCAGTGTTACACTAGATAATACATTTATTTATATCTATAATGATATATACATTCCTATTTACTTGATATTTTTATTATTTGAGAATAAATTTTTACATTTCTACCAACAGCTATGTTATTTACAATAACTTATTTATATGTGAGAGAGCAACAGTGCGATTTGTATGACTTGACTTCTGTACTAAAAACACGACATAATGGGAAACAATTGATAATCTTTTCTTTCTCTGCATACTGCTGTGTCCAGTGAATCATGCCCTAGTTTCTGGAGCTCCAAAGAAATAAAGAACCAAAGCAAGATAGTGATTAAATCCAGGCCACATCAGCCTTAATTATTTAATTTGATGCAGTTGCAGAAACACGAACTGCATTCTAAAATATGTGACTCTTAAAACTTGATATAGGAGTACAAGCTGCTCAGATTGTAGAGAAAGCACGAATAATGAGAAGAAAGAAAAGAGACAAAAGAACAAAAGAGGAAAAAGGAACAACAGGCTGCTTGCTTCGCTGTGTGGTGGGAGACTGTAATTTGAATATACTAAAGGACAAAAATACTTCTCCTTAGTATTCTTACTCCTAAGGATAAAATATAGCTGGAAAAATAAACTATCAATTCCTCCAAGTCCTGCCAGTTGCTACAGTAATGTGCATCTGGAAGTCAGATACTTCCAAGATGTAGGAAATGAAGCCGAGAACCACGTCCCTGCTGTCTTTCCTAAGGCAACAGCCAACATTTGCACCTTACCCTTACAAGTGGATAGAAAAGTCTCTAGAGAGGTATGGGAAGTAGCTATAGTAAACAGGAATGTGATCATGGATTTTATTCCTCAACTCTGACTGACTATAAATTTTGTGCCACCAAAAAAAAAAAAAAAAAAAAGAGGAGATCCTTCAGGCTGATATAAGCTTCATGCTTGTGTTAAAATGCTACCTGTCCCTTTGGAAAGCCAAAATGTATGTATTACAAATATTCTTCTTGCCGAGTAAAAACAGCAGATTTTTTCATAAAATCATCTCGTTATTAATGTTTCTTTCAGTGTGTTTATTTAAAGCAAAAGCTAACAGATGTATATAAAGTCATAAAAAGTACTCTTTTTAGCTTTTTTATTCTACCAAAAGCAAAAACAAATATGAAGTTTTACATGTAAGTTAATAGGAAAATTAAAAGGCAAACCAAAAGGGTTGGAAGATGGCAGCATGGTTTTGTAGTAGTGAAAATTCATTAGTAAAGATTTTGGCTGAGGCAGAAGGATTGCAGGAGGCCAGGAATTTGAGACCAACCTGGGCAGCATAATGAGGCCTCACCTCTACAAAAAATAAAAAAATTAGCCAGGGGTGGTGGCATGTGCCTATAGTCCTAGACATTCAGAAGGCTAAGGCAGGAGAATCACTGGAGCCCAGGAGTTTGAGGTTTCAGTATGCTACTGCCCTCCAGCCTAAATGGCAGAGCAAGACCCTATTTCATTCCACTACTCTCCAGCCTGAATGACAGAGAAAGACCCTATTTCAAAGACAGAGAGAGAGAGAGAAAGATTGATTTTGGCTGACAAAACTATACTAAACCTTCTAACTATGTTAAAAAAACTGGACATTATTATTATTATTTTAAGCAACCAGAGCATGACCTTTTGGTATCCCAATTTGTCAAGAAAATTTTGAACTTTTAGACAGTGAATTATCTCAGTAGTGTATTTTGGGGTTCCTAAGTAAACAAAATTTTATTTTTTCCTTGGGATGGATCTAAAGAAGTTTCTTAGTCCCAACTGAGATATTTTTATTTTAATAAAAATATCTCAAGAATTTACAACTCTGAAGTTCAACTGTATTACATGAAATAAAAAGGCAGAATAATTGTTATATATGTCAGACATTATAAAGTACGTTTTTCTTAATAGAAGGAATAATTTCTTTCTTAAAAGCTTCTTTAAAACATGTGATTAGAAAACATATTAAAATATATGATCTTGGTATTTTATTCCAAAGATAGTAAAGATCTACAAGTGACATTCATTAATTAAAGAAATATTTGCCAGTTGCATAAACTTTGTTCTCTAAGAGATATTTGACAAGCGGTCATTCAGCTTATGTTTAAAGACTTGAGTTAGTGGAATTAATTACCTTATAAGGCAGCCAATTACATTTTCAACTGCTGTAAGAGCTCTAATGCTGAACTCTTCAACTACAGCTTCTTTGACTTAGTATAATCATCTTCTACATGCCCATCTGATTTCTTAAAGACAATTAGGCCTATGATAAATATTTTTAAGTCAAATGTCAATAGTTTTCATTTTAAATGATATAATTTCTGAATGTTTCATACTCTTTCATTTTCTAGTTTTGATAGATTTCATCATTTAGTATTTACTTTTGGCCCAGAACCAAACTTTTTCAAATGGGATCTTAAAAGTATGAATTAGACTGAATGCTGTTTGCTCAGAAATTTAACCTGAGATTGCATTAGAATTTTTGAGCTCATCCAAACACTTTTTCTCCATCCTCCTTGATTATTCAAATATTTAGGTATTTACATCTGCGTGTTGTTTCAGTACCTCGAGATATATTTGACTGACACTTCAATTCTACTTTATGGTGTACAGGATAAAGTTTCCATTTTGCAACTCATTCTCCTTGAAAGGTAAGAGTTGTATAATTACACTTTCTTTCTGGATTCCATGGACATTATCTTATCTCCCCAATGACTAGGGCCAGCTCTTCCACTTCTTTCTTCTTTCACTAAATATAGAAAATAAAGTCTCCTGTGCTGTGGATAGTTTTATAAATCTCAGCTCTTCTTGTGTTTTTATCTTACAGGTTTAGGTACCATTAGCATGTGTGCCCTTGATAATGAGTACTTCTTTGCAAAGCCAAATTAATTTTCTCATAGGAATTTTTTGAAATTGAGTTATCAGACTGTCTTGGGATCCCTATGTATGTTCATATATATGATCCTACATACATGTATAAGGTGATGTGTTCAACACACCTGTGGAAAGTTCAAATGCATTTCACAAAGCTGTCTGTAAAAATCTCATTATTTTTACTTGAGGGACAAGAATTAGGAGAGAGTTTGTGTTCTGTTCAATACATGAATGAGTTTAACAAGTCCTCGTTGCTCTATCTGTGGACAAGATGAACTCTGGAGTATTTCTATGTATTCTATGTATAATGGGTGTTATCCATGGTCACAGAAAGATTTCAGAAATGCTACCATAGAATATGTTGTTTTTATTTACACAGATCCTGAGAAAGACTGCATCAATAAATTAGCTGTTATATATTTTCATAAGCACTAAATTTTTTGGCTTGATTTATAAAATTTTTTGACATTTTGCAGAATATGTTCAAAACTAATTCTATTTTGAGAATAGCTGATGTTAATCCACTCCTGTGACAACAATATAAGTGAACCTAGACTAATGATGCCATGTCTAGGTTTTGACAAAAAAAATTACATTATCATAGACCAGTGTATCTGACTTCCTATTTTCCAAGTCAAGGAAGTATTACTCTTCATGAACCAATTTTATTTGAGTATTTCAGGATGTTGAATACTGCATATAATCACTATGATTTCACCATTACTAACTTTTTGAAAGGCTTGTTACGTGTCTAGAATTACCCTCTTTTTATTGTTATTAGAATGATAATGTGGCTTGTTCAGTCTCTGAATATTTTACAGTTTCTCATTCAGTAAATTATTCTCCCTCATGACTCCAATTTAAGTTCAGCCTAGCAATATCCCTCATTGATTCTAGATTTCTTTAATAATTAGAAATTATTGCATGATTTAGGTTGACTTAAGTGTTTAGGCATAGATTAAGTATCAACTATTATGGAACTCATTTTATGATAAAATAGTAATTAATGGACACAGATGAGTAAAATGTAAACAGATTTTCTAATTTTAACCCATTTACTTTGGAAAAGAGCAAAGAGGAAGGATGACTTTTGAAGAATACAGTTGACTAATTACAGAAAGCATCTTTCAAGGGTATAAAATTATATTGATCAATATATTAGCCAATAACAAATCTCCAGCCTAGTAATCAAACTATCAATCACGAAGTTAACAAAAAACAAGTTCAAGGTGTATCTAAAGACTAGATGTTAAAATATTCAGAAGGAAAGAAAATATCCTGATTATCTCTGAGATATACAAGCAGTTTTGGGGCAATGCTTTATTAGGGAGAAAAGAAGCTATATAGTTTATTAAAAGTATGGTTGAATGTACCTCTTAAGGTAGTAAGCTTTAAAAGAAGATAAGTGTATAATCATAATTGGCCTTGATTCTATCAAATTTTAGATAATCTAGAATAGAGGTTGAAAGTTTCTTCCAATCATATTAAAATGTCTAGGTCTATATGTCTTTAAGTGCAGACATATGTGTACTTCACCGCCCAGACATTTAAGATTAAATGTAAATAAACAAATAAAACCCTATCAAAACTTGAAAGATGGGTTAGCAACAATTGCAAACTTATTTCAAAGAATATATGCAGATTTAATTTTTACTAAACCAAGAGGATGCTTCCTGTTTATAGATATTTCTAATTTTCTCCCCAGAGCAATAGAAGGAATATAGATTTGAAGGAAATCAACATAGAAAGTTGTGAAAAATCTCACTACTTGCCACCAATTTGGAGGGCTAAAGGTTGTAGGTGTGACAAGGTTGCAGTTGCATGCTTTATGGGATGTTCTGGAAGATCAGTAGCAAGCTAGAGAGACAGAACTTGAAGAAAACAGCTGAGATTATGTGCAGAGCTCGTGGCAGTCTTATCCCAGCTTCCAGTTCCCAGATAGTCTCCATTAGGCATTCAATCATTTCTCCATCTATTCAGTCAACAAATAGGGATTGAATGCTGACGATAGCCAGGCAGTGTCCTTAGTTCCATAGATATAGCAAGAAACATGATCAGGCTGTCATTCTCACCAAGCCTAAGTTCAGTACTTGTAGACAACTCAGACATAACAAAGACACCATACTAATGTCCCAACCTAAGTAGGAGTGGCAGGACTTAAGGCTTTAAATAGAATGGTCAGCAAAGTTTTCCTTTAAAGTGGAATTCTGAGCTGAGATCTGATTAAAGAAAAGGAGGATAGTTACCCCACTCTGAGATGAAAGAAAAAAATTGTACAAAATCCTTAATGTGACCATACTTGGCAAATTCGACGGTCAGTAAGATCAGTGTATCTGATATGTTAAAAAAAAATAAAAAATGGCTGAGTATGGTGGCTCACGCCTGTAATCCCACCCCTCTGGGAAGCTGAGGTAGACAGACTGCTTGAGCCCAGGAATTTGAGACCAGCATAGGCAACATGGTGAAACCCCATCTCTATTAAAATTACAAAAATTAGCCGGGCACGGTGGCACAAGCCTGTTATCCCATCTACTCCAGGAGCTGAGGCAAAAGAATCGCCTGAACCCAGGAGACAGAGATTGCAGTGAGCCAAGATCGCACCACTGCACTCCAGCCAGGTGGAGGGGAGTAAAACCCTATCTCCAAATGAATGAATGGAAGGAGGGAGGGGAGCAGATTAAGTAAGCAGGGCCATACCATATAGGCCTGAAAGTGAATACCTGCGCACAGTCATTTAAAGGTTATACACTGGGATCAGGGAAACAATTTTCTGATGCACATTTAGTCTAAATCACTAAGTCATAAGTAGAAACATGATTTGGAGGGATGAAGTCTGGGAGCAGGAGTTAGTTGTGGAAACAGAAAGGAGTCTAGAGGTAGCCAGTGCCAGAAATCCAACCAAATGGCAACAAGTATCTACCAACAGAGAAATGCACTTGACTCAATCAAAAAGCCAGAGAGACTTGACGGTTTAATAACTTAACATTATACAAACACAGTTGCAATGGGAAGGAAGAAAATAAAGTCGCTTTGCCATCAGGAAAAGGGACTTTTCAAACTGCACAAAGATAGAAAGTATGCAAGTGAAGTTTCCAAGCTGCAAGTAACCATGACCACAGCTCAGCCTGCCCAGCTAGATGAAGATGACAGATAATGCACTAAAATAAAATCTAGTGTCTGTGAGATTTTCAGTATTTAAGGAAAGAAATGAATGGTGCCCATGAACAAAAAGAAGAACCTGTAAGGAAAGTATGTTCTCATAACTTAGTTTACTAGCCCTCAGAAGAATTAGGAGCTTATAAAATTGATAAATTTAAAAATACACAAGCCTATACAAAAACTAAATAGAGGAAAAAACATAGAGACTATATAGTTAGTTAAAAAGAACTTTAGAAAAAAATGGTGGAGAAAAACAACATTGAGAACAGATTTATCCCAAGAAAGATTAGATTGTAGATAATTACTTTAAACTGACAATGAAGTTAAAGGAAATATGCCCTTATGAAAAAATAAAGAATTCAATCAGAAAACAGAAATTAAATTTTAACATGTGTGACCATCTCAATAAATACTAAAGACATTCAATAAAATTTAACATCTAATCACGATACAAAGAGTTAGCAAACTGGGAACCTGATGAACAAAAAGCAGAACAGACACATTGTAAGCAACTGAGAAATGTTAAGCTTTTTAACACTTCCATTCATCATGGTAATAAACTTTCTAGCTAGTGCAAAAAGATAAAATAAATTAATGAAAATTTTGTAGATTTGTTTAGAAGAAAAACAAAATTCATAGATTACCCTCATAGGAAACTGAAAAGAAAGTACAAAAACATTACAGGAATGAATAAAATTTGTTTAGTGAAAATATGTACGTGTAAACAAATTGCATTTCTACATATTAGTACAGAAGTTTTAGAAAATATAATTTATAAAAGCATAAAATACATATAAAAGAGTAAATTATAGCATGTGTATGAAGATTATAAAACCTTATTGAAATATATTCCCTCACCTCTTAAATTAATATCTTGAATAAAGAGATTTATGATGTACTATTAAGATGTTTATTCTACCCTATTTTATGTGTACATAATATTAATATACATATAATTACATACATATTTAATCCAATTTCAGTCAAAACCCCTATGGGTTTCTCTATCTTTTGAAGAAGAAAAAATGAAACAAAACTATGCTCTTTCAGATGGGGGTCAGAACAAAAAATATAAAGGAAAGCAAATTGAAATTCAAAATAAGGAATGCTTTGTGGAGGAGTGTGAGGCAGAGGACTGGGGCTGAAGAGACTAAACCAGTGCTACTGATGTTTTGTTTATTAAGTCATTAGGCTGATGACTGTATTATTATGCTTTAAAAGTTAAACACATGTTGCATATGCTTATAGAAATATATTCTTTATCTGCTCTTACAAGTTCTATAATTCCTCACATATCAATCTTCCACTTGGATTTTTAATTAATATATTAGCTTTATACTTCAGTGCATATAAATTTTTCATTGCCATTAAATACCAGCAGTCAATTATGTGAATTTCATTGTGTTGATTTATCCATTTTTAATTTTTAATACTATGTAGTTAGATAAGACGTGTATGCTTTCCTTCACCTCTCAACACCCCAAATAGATCTTTAATTACTAGGTCTGCAAAAGCAGAAATTGCACCTCATCTTCATCACTATCTTTTACCAAGTAGTGATTGGCACTGTATTTCAGAAAAAGTTGAGTATATAAGTATATACACTATATATTACACGTGCAAGTCATCTTGAAGGAAATTCACAACTACACTAAAATGAAAAGAAGACACCTTGCTACCGTGAACCAAAAACAGATTAGCGCATGTAAATAGCACTATTATTCATTTTAAAAATGGTTCAATACAAAATAAAATTGTAAAAACATGCCTAAGCCAAGAATTACGATAAATACTAAGGCTGCATTTTGTGGGATCAATCATTATCCAATTATCCAACAAACTAGATAAACAGAATGTTAAATTAATTGTCTAAGAAAAGATTTACTGAAAGTAGGTTGATATCATTCCATAAAGTAAGTTTTGTTTTGGACCTTTGTAAAAGGATTATAACAGAGCTTTTTAAAAAACAGGAATTGTTTCTTTTTTTACTGCAAAATCAAGATATGCTTGTTGTAACATATCCTAAAGACAATAGCTTTCTCATATTTTGCATATATATACTTTTGAATGTATTAAAGTCTTAGCAATGTTAAAAATATAAAAGTATCACAGAGATCTTTTAGAGATAACAACATAATTTAAAGATAAAAACAATGCAATTTCAGAATTTCAAATAGCAGGAAATACAATAGAGTAAAAAATTAAGAAAAATAATGTGTCCTAAAAATAATTTGGCTGACAATATATGTATATCAAGTCTGACATCTAAAATATCAACTTGCTAACCTGATACCTCTTTTTGAGTATTTATGATTAATAGAAATGTAATTAAAATTAGAATACTTTCTGAAATCTATTTTTTTGTTTTGTGGTAGTTGGTACGTTGGTTTTAGGTATCTTGCAAACATTACCTGGAGGAATTACTATCTTTTCCCTTCTGGATATTAAAAACACAACGATTAATTACTTTAAACAATGAAGTAAAGTAGCATTAATCACTCCAGGATTTTTCAACAAATTCTTTTTATTTTCCATTTTTATTTTATTCTATGAAATAATTATATGTTACTCACACTGATTTTTCAGCCCCCAACTCTTATTTTGTTTTAATTGTTCCTTATAGGTTAATCTATTCCATCTTAAATGGGCAAACTGTGGTTTCCTTGTTCAAGCTCTGTAGTAAGCTGGTACCTGCTTCAGAGATGAACCATTCTTGACCATGATGCCATTGCCCTGTCATAGCCTAGTTGGTACACAATGATGGTCAATTAGAATATTTTACTCTCTTTGAAAGCACCGAGAAAATTTACCAATTTTCTACTAGAAACATCACACAGGAGGAAGCATACTTTTTTTTTTTTCCAGACAGTGGAAGATATATTAATACTGAAAAATGCTCTCATTTTCTGTTTTTGTTAATTCAGATATACGTTATCTTTTGCAAAAGTATTGTCAATGTCTGCAGTATCCCCTGCTAAGGCAATGAATAGCATTTATCAATTCTTTCATCCCAGAGAAAGAAGAGCTAAACCACGGCACATCTCCAAATACAACTTCCTCAGCCTAGAGCTTCCCCTATAACGCTGCCCCCTCCCATACTCATCTCATTTTTGTAAATAGCACCCTTATCTCTTCAATTGCTCAGGTCAGAATCCTCAAACAATTCTAAACTCCTTGCATTTCAGTCACCAAAATTCTATCAGAAAGTGCTGTGTATTGTACCATTAATATATACTTCCAACAGATTCATTTTCTTCACTTCCATTTTCTCCCTAGCTGCTATAACATCATCAGTACTTGGGGTACTGCGACAGCCTCCTAATTGATCTCCTTTCTCAAATGTGTTTTCCACATAGCAATCAGGACAGTCTTTATATTATTCTTACATTATTATGTAAATAATATGAGTAAAACACTGTATCCAAAAGACTATACGTTAGAAGTGATTCTCCCTCCCACCTCAAAATTCTATCTCTAGTCCCCAAAATTGTTTCTTATATACCCTTCCTAAAGTTTCCTATTCATATATATACCTATTTATATGCATATATATGCTGTTGTTTTCCTACATCAGAAGATGCTATAAACAGTAATTTGTTCTTTGATATCCTCTTTTAATAGTAATTACTGGAGACTTTTCATATCACTACACAGAAATCTTCTTTTTAACAGCTACATAATATTTAATTTTATGGATGTTACATAGTTGACTTACATTCCTATGATGGTGGATTTGTTGGTTACAGTTGTGTGCTAGGAAAAAATGCTGTGATTAAAATATCACCCACTATATATTTGAATATATGTGCAAGTCTATCTGCAGGCTAAACTAAGTGGAAAGATATATGCTTTTAAACACAAAACCAATATTGACAATAACAAATTTCAAAGAAAAGGTAGCAGTTCAATTCCTATCACCATCTACAACATAACAGAGGAAGAATTTCTGAAACCTCACCATAGTCAGTTTTTTGAATTTTGTCAATCAGATATGTAAAACATGAGAATATTTAAACTATGAGTAAGGATGAGCAATTTTTAATTGTAAGATATCTATATTCCTTTTTCTGCATTCTGACCTTTGGTTATTTTTGCATTGGCTTTTGGGTTTGTTTATATTTATTCCCTCAGTCATAAATGTTGAAAACAGAAATTAAAATTTTTATTTAGTCAAATTTGTTGGTTCTTCCCTTTAGCCTTTGTTTTCGTGACTAGTTTCAAGGTTTTTCTGTATTTCAATATATTTTATGTCTATACAGTCTTCTGTGCCATTATGGGTTCATTTTATTTCTTATATTAAGATCTTTAATGCCAATGGAATTCATTTTGCTGTAAGACTGCATCTAGTGGGGATGCTAGGAGGAAAATGCAGCTTCATTATAGAGAGCTATCACAGATAATGGAAAAGAAACTGCCCAGAGCAGACAGACCACATGGATAGGAAGAGAGGTGAAGTATGGATGTCAGAGTTAGTAAAAAGGGAAAGAGATAACAGAGCAAATATAAGAGGCACAGAACCCATATCAGGACTTGGTGTTTGAGGAAGAGGTCTTTAACTACTTTTCTTTATGACACTGGCTCTAATGAATAGCAGCCCCATTATAATAATAGAGCCTCTCAGATATTGAGCATTGGATTATGGTGTTAATTTCATGCAACATTTCCCCTCCAAAAGTGGTAGGATAAATAAATTTCATGGAAGCATACAAAAAGCCTTTACTTGACTAAGTATCTTTAGATTGTTCGAAAATTAAAAGTCCCATATACATACATACATATATATATATACACACACACACATATATATATATATACACACACATACATACACACACACACACACACACACACACACACACACATACACATATAACAACATTTTCTCAGTAATCCCCCAAGAGCATAATTCTAAATCATTATTTTGGAAGTTGAATATTTAGAGCATGCACAGTGTGACTATTTTCACATTTTCTTGCTTTTCTAAATTAATACATAGGCCATAAGCAGGTGCTTTCTTCAAAACATCAACTATATTGATAATAGCTTTAATGGTCACTATTTGCAGTGGTTTTATGTTTCTAGCACTTTTATCTTCTTTTGCTATGCTCAGCCTATTGCACTGTGTCTAATTTGGTGGAGTCTTACCAAACACCCTGGTTTTGGTAAGTGCCTAGTTAACAACTTACGGTTAGCCTACCCCTAGAGAATAATGTCGTTGACTCCTCAGACACCTGTGGCTGTACAGAGGGTTGGTTCACCAAGACTTCATTAGAACTGCGTTCTGGATGAGTGAGGTTGCCATAAATCTAACCTCCATGTAAGCGAAGTGTCATTGTGACACTGCCTCAAATTTTGTCCTTAAATGACTTGCCTTTAAGAAAAAAGCAAAATTGGTATATAAGGTCTTAAATCAGCATCAGTTCAATAACACTCATTTTAAAAGTGGTTTGTAATAATGGAACTGTAAACTCACTGAACTGAAGACAGTTTCACCCTGAGGAACATAATTTTTGTTACACTTTTGCTGACTGGTAAAACATTACTCACTCGGGTTTTTTTAGTTCAGGGGATTTTTTTTTTAAGCTAAGCACTCTTTATTGTTTTGCTTTCCAAGAGGAATATATCACTGACCTCTCACCCTTTAAACTTTAATCTTTGTTGCTTAGGTGTTACCCATGTATTAATACCAAACTAAAACTTAATTGTCTTAATTAAAATACCCAATCACTAATAAATTGAGTATTAATGTCTGGGTGCAATGCACTTACAATTTTGTGAAGTAAAATTACAAGCCAAATACATAATGCAAGCTGATTGTCTTCGTTTTGTTAACTCTTTGTAATAGCTATTCCCTCTTGATTCTCTTTACATATACACTTAAAAATTAGACACTTTCAGTTCCTGTGATAATGTAAAATTTCATTTCATTATTTTATTTGAAAAAACTTCCATGTGTACCTGAATCTAAAAACTGTTGCCACGCTAACTATTTGACTGAATGATTAAAACAACAAACAGGGAATGCGGAGGCGAAGAATCTAGAGCAAAAGTATGGTCATAATTTTATAATTCACTGTGCTAACTCCAGGAAGTCCTGATCAAGGCAATGCTTTGAATAAGAAGGGTTATTTTTTGGAAAATACATACTATGATCCAGATATTGTACTAAGCACTTTATATAAAAATCTCACTAATATCCAGGACAGCATTTTCAAATCTGTAATCAGTTGTCAATTAACTTGCCAAAACTCACATGGGTAATGGGAAGTACTCAGATGTCACTAACGTCAACATACTTGTCCTTTCTATTTTGAGTTTCTGAGGTATATTATTTGGTAAAGTTTACTTGAGTTTTCTATTCTGAATTTCTGATCACTACCTGATCAAAATTAGTTTGTCAAAAGATGATAAGATCACAGCATATTCTAAAAATTATTTTCTAGGTATAAGACATCATGAAAATTTCCAGTTCAGGACCAGGAGGAGTTCAAGCAACTTCATTTAAAGTCAAGATAATTCAGCCTCAGGCTAACTGCTAGGTATAGAGTTACAGGAACCCACAACTTCATTTAAAGTCAAGATAATTCAGCATCAGGCTAACTGCTAGGTACAGAGTTACAGGCACCCGCGCCCAGCAAATTTTTGTATTTTTCGTAGAGATGGAGTTGCACCATATTGGCCAGGCTAATCATGAACTCCTAAGCTCAAGTGATCCACCTGCCTCAGCCTCCCAAAGTGCTGGGATTACAGACATGAGCCACCATGCCCAGCCAGTTGCTCTTTTCCTTAAAAAGTATGATCAAGTCCTACAGATCTAATGTTGGACCAGACTACACCTAGCATGTTCTGTCAACATATTATTAGTGTTATCTTTAAAGTTTTCAATTTACTGTCAAAAACTGACTTTTAAAGTAAACTGTCAATACAATGAAAAGAAATAATTATTCTACAAAATGCATATTGGCATTTTTTGTGACTTTAAATGGCATACTGTTTTCAATCTTTTACATAAACCATTTATACTTTCTGAGGTAATAAAAATAAGAAAATTAAAGTAACATCTATAATCTTTGCCTTAAATTTTAAGGTAAAAATAACTCTCAGAATGACAATACTGAATGAGAGAAATAGTCAAATAATTTTGTTTCACTCCCATAAAATGTTATAAAACATTTTATGGCTTCTCCACTGACAGATTGGTGTAAAATCTTTTCAATTCATAACCTCTTTCTATATCCATACCGTTTACAATGTGACTTAATGGCCCTTTTCTGTGTGTGTTTTTTGTTTTTTGAGAGAGTCTCACTCTTTCGCCCAGGCTGTAGTGCAGTGGCACAATCTCAGCTCATGGCAGCCTCAGCTTCCTGGGTTCAAGAGATTCTCCTGCCTCATCCTCTTGAGTAACTGGAATTACAGGCACCACACTCAGCAAATTTTTGTATTTTTAGTAGAGATAGAGTTTCACTATATTGGCCAGGCTGGTCTTGAACTCCTAAGTTCAAGTGATCCACCTGCCTCAGCCTCCCAAAGTGCTAGGATTAAAGGCATGAGCCACCACGCCCAGCCAGTCACTCTTTTCATTAAATAGTGAAGTCTATTATCTCACACCTTGACTCTGAGTGGGTTTTGTGACTTACTTTTGCTGTTATTATGCAGCAGAAATGACATGGTGCCACTTCCAAGCTCAAATCTCAAAAGGTATTACACACTTCTATTGCTCTCCTGAATTCCCTGTGACCATTCTGTAAAAAAAGCACTGGCAAGCCTGCAGAACAGAGAGAACATGTGGAACAGAAATGAGTAGTCCTAACGGAGACCAAGTTAGATCATTTGGATCTAATAGAGGCAGCAGCTGTCAGAGGAAACCTGATTAAACCTAGGTGAATCAAGAAGAAATGCCCATCCAAGCTTAGTTCACATTACCAATCTGCATAATTGTGAGCTAAGTAAAAGTATAGTATTTTGGAGTGGTTTGTGACATGGCATTAGCTAACTAATAAATCACCATTAGCTAGTTGAGGGTCCTAAGGTTCTATTAGAACCTGAAAACTAGGCAGCCTTCCCATTACCATAAAGGTACTTGTACTTTTTTTTTTCTTAGCTCACTAGAGTATTGAATATTCCATCTAATATATCTATACCAACAGAGAAGATTAAGCTTTAGCTATGCAACATGTAAATAGGTGGGTGTGAAATATAAGGATAAAATCTGCCTTAGTAAATATAGTTCTACAAATTAAAGCACTTGCTAATGGGAAAGACAGAAAGATTACTGGATAATTTTGCATATTTGAAGTTCCAGGTTTTAACTTGTTCTTCTTGTATTGAGAGAAGATATTGTTTTGTTTTTCATGGAGCCACAAAAACAGAACAGTTTTTAGATCCTAATTTTTTGGGTCAATAACTTTAGGTATCATGCTACCTTCTGAATCTACATTTAATAAGGGTCTGTTTTTCAAATCTATATGTCCATGTGGCTTTCAGTCAGTCCTCAGAGCCAAGGGAAATGACCATCTCCTGTTGGTTAGGAAGTCCTCGTTATAGCTATGGCTTCCTTTATTGGGAAATGAACATTGATAAATTAAAAACAACAGTGACAATATGGCTTTCATGAAACAATACTAATGCACAAGAGAAAAGACACATCATCTTGAAAAAGAAAGAGCACCTCTAAAATGTAGTTTACTATAGATCCACAGGAAAATGCCATATTAAATCAAATTCAAAAGTTATTAAATAGGACAATACTGTCATAAGGAAAGAACAGTCTGGCTTAAAAGAATGAAAAAATGAGATATAAAATCAACAAGCTTAGATGAAAAGGTATCTAGGTAAGATAAGAAAAGATTTCAATAAAACTAATATTGCAGAAGTTTGAGTAAAATACACATTGGATTTACTAAAGAAACTTGGTGACATAAGAAAATAAAATCAGAAGAGAAAAACTTTCAGAATTGTCCCCAGAATAAAGAAAAAAAAGGAAAAGAGAGATGACAGTGAGGAGATGGTAATGGTTAACATTTACTGAGCAATCACCCTGTGCCAGATTCTTTTTTAATAATACAAATTACTTTTTTATCCTTGTAACAATTTCATGTCGTTTGCACTATCATTTACTATCATCACCTTACACACAAAAAGCTGAGGCAAAGAGAGCTTATGAAAGCTTCCCTAGTCTGCAGAATTATAAATAATTAACCTGGAATTTAAACCAAGATAGTCTGACTCCAAAAATCATGCTCTCAGTACCAGTGTAATAAAGTTACTCCTTTATTCCTGAAGAAAAAAGACATTAAAAAGAAAATTTTCTGGTGCTGAAATGAAGGCTGTGTAAACATAACAAAAGAATTCACCATCATGACCGAATAGGAACAGCTCTGGAGTGCAGTTCTCAGCAACAACAATGCAGAGGTTGAAAGCCCACTGCATTTCCAAACAATTTTTCACTGCCCACAAACCAGGAGATTCCCGGGCCGAAAAGCGCCACAAGTTTTCAGCATGGTGGTGTCAGCTGATGCCGGCTTGGTGCACAGAAACTCACACAAACCTGGGCAGCGGTTTCAACTGGTACCTGGAATGCCTGGGAGACAGAACCACCCATTCAACTGAAAGGGAGGGGGCAGAGACAGGGAGACAGGCGATCTGGCTCGCTGGGTACCAATCCCATAAAACAAGCAATATGAAATGCTCTGGATTAAGAGTTTCCCAGCAAGCGCAGCTGGACCCGGGACGGTCCAGCTCAGTGGGGGAAAGGGCAACCACCACTAACGAGGCACTTCACACTGCAGCTGGGCAGAGCCTGCAGCAGCTCAGCAATACCTCTGCTGGCAGACTGTGACTAGACAACTCAATGCGGGGCAAGGCATCTGTGATAAAAGGCAGCAGCATGACAGGAACTTATAAATAAAGCTGATCTTCCTGGGACAGAGCACCTGGGAAAAGAGGCGGTTATGAGTTCTGCTGCAGCAGACTTAAAAGTACGTGCTCAGCATGTCTGCATAGAACAACAGAGCTCCCAGCACAGCACTTGAGCTCCTATAAGGGAGAGACTGTCTCCTCAAGCAGCTCCCCAACCCCCTTATACCCAAAGAGACACCTCATAAAGGAGACTTCAGGCCAACATCTGGCAGATATTCTTCTGGGATGAAGATAACAGAAGAAGAAACCGGCAGGAACCCTTACTGTTCTGCAGCCCCGTGGGTGATCCCCAGGCAAGCAGGGTTTGGAGTGGACCTCCAGCAGTCCTGCAACAGAGGGGCCTGAAAGTTAGAAGGAAAACTAAGAAACAAAGAGAAATAACTTCATCATCAACAAATGGACATACACTCAGAGACCCCATCCAAAAGTCAACAACTACAAAGACCACAGATAGATAAAGCCACTAAGATGGGAAGAAACCAGGGCAAAAAGGATGAAAACACCAAAAACCAGAATGCCTCCCCTTCTGCAAAGGATCACAACTCCTCACCAGCTAGGGATCAAAGATGGATGGAGAATGAATCTGATGAATTGACAGAAACAGGCTTCAGAAGGTGGGTAATAACAAACTTCTCAGAACTAAAAGAACATGTTCTAACCCAATGCAAAGAAACTAAAAACCTAGAAAAAAGGTTAGATGAGATGCTTAACTATAATAAACAGCTTAGAGAAGAATATAAACGACTTGATGGAGCTGAAAAACACAGGACAAGAACTTCACGAGGCATATACAAATTTCAATAGCCGAATCAACCAAGCAGAAGAAAGGATATCAGAGATTGAAGATCAACTCAATGAAATAAAATGAGAAAGGAAGAATAGAGAAAAAAGAGTAAAAAGAAATGAACAAAGCCTCCAAGAAATATGGGATTACGTGAAAAGACCTAATCTACATTTGTCAGGTGTACCTGAATGTGACGGAGAGAATGAATCCAAGCTGGAAAACACTCATCAGGATATTATCCAGGAGAACTTCCCCAGCCTAGCAAGGAAGGCCAACACTCAAGTCCAGGATATACAGAGAACACCACAAAGATATTCCTCAAGAAGAGCAACCCCAAGGCACATAATTGTCAGATTCACCAGGGTTGAAATGAAAGAGAAAATGCTAAGGGCAGCCAGAGAGAAAGTTTGGGTTAACCACAAAGGGAAGTCCATCAGACTCACAGCGAATTTCTCAGCAGAAACCTGACAACCCATAAGAGAGTGGGGACCAATATTCAACATCCTTAAAGAAAACAACTTTCAACCTAGAATTTAATATCTAGCTAAACTAAGCTTCATAAGCAAAGGAGAAAGAAAATCCTTTATGGACAAGCAATTGCTGAGAGATTTCATCACCACCAGGCCTGCCTTACAAGAGCTCCTGAAAGAAGCACTAAACAAGGAAAGGGACAACCAGTACCAGGCACTCCAAAATTATACCAAATGGTAAAGGCAATCAACACAATGAAAAAAATACGTCAACTAACAGGCAAAACACTCAGCTAGCATCAAAATGGCAGGATCAAATTCCCACATAACAATATTAACTTTAAATGTAAATGGACTAAATGCCCCAATAAAAAGACACAGACTGGTCAATTGGATAAAAAGTCAAGACCCATCAGTGTGCCGCATTCAAGAATCCCATCTCACATGCAAGGACACACATAGGCACAAAATAAAGGGATGGAGGTAGATTTGCCAAGCAAATGGAGAGCAGAAAAAAAGCAGGAGTTGCAATCCTAGTCTCTGATAAAATAGTCTTTAAACCAACCAGATTTGAAGAGACAAAGAAGGGCATTACATAATGGTAAAAGGATCAATGCATCAAGAAGAGCTAACGATCCTACATATATATGCACCCGAAACAGGAGCACCCAGGTATATAAAACAAGTTCTTAACAACCTACAAAAAGACTTAGACTCCCACACAGTAATAGTGGGAGACTTTAACACCCCATTGTCAACATTAGACAGATCAACCAGACAGAAAATTAACAAGGATATCCAGGACTTGAACTCATATCTAGACCAAGCAGACCTAATAGACATATACAGAATGGTCCACACCAAAGCCACAGAATATACATTATTCCAGCACCACATTGCACCTACTCTAAAACTGACCACATAATTGGAAGTAAATCACTCCTGGGCAAATGCTAAAAAATGGAAACCATAACAAACAATCCCTTAGACCACAGGGCAATCAAATTAGAACTCAGAATTGAGAAAGTAACTCAGAACTGCACAACTTCATGGAAACTGAACAACTGGCTCCTCTATGTTGACTCAATAAACAATGAAATGAAAGCAGAAATAAAGATATTCTTTGAAACCAACGAGAATGAACACACAATGAACCAGAATCTCAGGGACACGTTTAAAGCAATGTCTAGAGGGAAATTTATAGCGATAAATGCCCACCAGAGACGCAAGGAAAGATCTAAAATTGACACCCTATCATCAAAATTGAAAGAGCTAGAGGAGCAAGATCAAAAAAACTCAAAAACCAGCAGAAGACAAGAAATAACTAAGATCAGATCAGAACTGAAGGAGATAGAGACACAAAAAACCCTTCAAAAAATATACAAATCCAGGAGCAGGTTTTTTGAAAAGATCAACAAAATAGACCACTAGCCAGATTAATAAAAAAGAAAAGAGAATAATCAAATAGATGCAATAAAAAACAATAAAGGAGATACCACCACCGATTCCACAGAAATACGAACCACCATCAGAGATTATAACAAACAAACAACTCTATGCACATAAACCAATAAACCTGGAAGAAATGGATAAATTCCTGGACACTTGCACCATCCCAAGCCTAAAACAGGAAGAAGTTGAAACCCTGAATAGACCAATAACAAGGTCTGAAGTTGAGGCAGCAATTAATATCCACCAAACAAAAAGTCCAAGTCCAGATGGGTACACAGCTGAATTCTAGCAGATGTACAAAGAGGAGCTGGTACCATTCCTTCTGAAACTATTCCAAACAATACAAAAAAAGGGAATCCTTCCCAAGTCATTTTATGAGACCAACATCATCCTGATACCAAAACTGGTCAGAGACTCAACAAAAAAAGAAAACTTCAGACCAATATCCATGATGAACATAGATGTAAAAATCTTCAATAAACTACTGGCAAACTGATTGCAACAGCACATCAAAAAGCTTATCCATCACGATCAAGTAGGCTTCATTCCAGGGATGCAAGGCTGGTTCAACATACACAAGGCTATAAACGTAATCCACCACATAAACAGAACCAAAGACAAAAACCACATGATTATCTCAATAGATTCAGAGAGGCCTTTGACAAAATTCAACAGCCCTTTATGCTAAAAACTCTCAAAAAACTAGGTATAAAAGGAACATATCTCAAAACAATAAAAGCTATTTACAACAAACCTACAGCCAATATCACACTGAATGGGCAAAAACTGGAAGGATTCCCTTTGAAATCCAGCACTAGGCAAGGATGCCCTCTCTCACCACTCCTATTCAATATAGTATTGGAAGTTCTAGCCAGAGCAATTAGGCAAAAAAAAGGGGGGGCAGTATTCAATTAGGAAAAGAGGAAGTCAAATTGTCTCTATTTGCAGATGACATGATTGTATATTTAGAAGACCCTATCATGTCAGCCCAAAAGCTCCTTAAACTGATAAGGAACTTCAGCAGTCTCAGGATACAAAATCAATGTGCAAAAATCACAAGCATTTCTATACACCAATATCAGACTAACAGAGAGCCAAATCATGAGTAAACTCCCATTCACAATAGCTACAAAGAGAATAAAATACCTAGGAATACAACTAACAAATGATGTAAAGGACCTCTTCAAGGAAAACTACAAACCACTGCTCTGCTCAAGGAAATAAGAGAGGACACAAACAGATGGAGAAACATTCCATGCTCATGCTTAGGAAGAGTCAATATCATGAAAATGGCTATACTGCCAAAGTAATTTACAGATTCAATGCTATCCCCATCAAGCTACCAATGACCTTCTTCACAGAACTGGAAAAAACCACCTTCAACTTCATATGGAACCAAAAGAGGGCCTGCATAGCCAAGTCAATCCTAAGCAAAAAGAACAAAGCCAGAGGCATTACGCTACCTGATTTCAAACTATACTACAAGGTTACAAGAATCAAAACAGCATGGTCTGTTACCAAAACAGAGATACAGACCAATGGAATAGAACAGAGGCCCAGGAGGCAACACTACACATCTACAACCATCTGATCTTTGACAACCCTGACAAAATCAAGCAATGGGGAAAGGATTCCCTGTTTAATAAATAGTGTTGGGAAAACTGGCTTTCAGTGTGCAGAAAGCAGAAACTGGACCCCTTCCTGACACTTTACACAAAAATTAACTCCAGATGGATTAAAGACTTAAACATAAGACCTAACACCATAAAAACCCTAGAAGAAAACCTAGGCAAAACCATTCAGGACATAGGCATAGGCAAGGACTTTATGACTAAAACACCCAAAGCATTGGCAACAAAAGCCAAAATAGACAAAAGGGACCTAATTAAACCCTAGAGCTTCTGTACAGCAAAAGAAACAATGATTCGAGTCCACTGGCTACCAATGGAATGGGAAAAAAGTTTGCAATCTACCCATCTGAAAAAGGGCTAATATCCAGAATCTACAAAGAACTAAAACACATTTACAAGAACAAAACAAACAAACCTATCCAAAAGTGGACAAAGGATGTAAACAGACACTTTTCAAAAGAAGACATATAAGAGGCCAACAAACATATGAAAAAATGCTATTCATAACTGATTATTAGAGAAATGCAAATCAAAACCACACTGAGATACCACCTCATGCCAGTTAGAATGGTGATCATTAAAAAATCGGGTGACAATAGATACTTGAGGGGTTGTGGAGAAATAGAAACACTTTAACACTGTTGGTGTGAGTGTAAATTAGTTCAACCATTGTGGAAGACAGTGTGGCGATTCCTCAAGGATCTAGAAATAGAAATTTCATTTGACCCAGCAATCCCATTACTGATATACCCAAAGGATTACAACTCATTCTGTTATAAAGACATATGCACACGTATGTTCACAGAGGCACTGTTTACAATAGCAAAGACCTGGAACCAACCCACATGCCCATTGATGATAGACTGGACAAGGAAAATGTAGCACATATACATAATGGAATACTATGCAGCCTTAAAAAATGATGGGTCTGTGTCCTTTTTAGTGACATGGATGAATCTGGAAACCATAATCGTCAGAAAACTGACAGAAGAATAGAAAATCAAACACCGCATGTTCTCACTCATAGGTGGGTGATAAACAATGAGAACACATGCATCACACACTGGGGTTTGTGGGGGGCCCAAGGGAGGGACGGGGGTGTGGGGAGGCTGGGGAGGGATAACATGGGGAGAAATGCCAGATGTAGGTGACAGGGGGATGGAGGCAGCAAACCACATTGCCATGTGTGTACCTATGCAACAGTCCTGCATGATCTGACATGTACCCCAGAATCTAAAGTACAATTAAAAAAAAAAAAAGAATTCAACAGATTCTTGCAAAGTTAATGAAGAGAGAAACATACTGGAAAAGTCTTGGAAAAAATTGTTCATGTTGAACAGGTGTATTGACAGGTGTATTAGTTAGGATCCAAACAGGAAACAGATGCACAACATGTCACAACAATGCAAGCAGGATTTATTTACTAAGTGGCAAGAATAAAGGAGTGGATGAGGTTTAGTGAAATCCCAGAAATAGTCCAGAACCCCCAGGCAAGCACCTGACAAGCTATTACTATCTCTGGGCCCTGGGGACAAAGCAAGAGGGAGGGTATGTAGTAGTGACTTCTATCAAGGGATGCAGCCATCTTGATGTGACCTCAAATATGGGGATTGACAAGAATGAATATTACTCTAACCCCAATATCATGCCTCCCTCGCAGCTCCTACAAGGACTTCCCTTTGGGCCAAATAGTCTAAAATCTAGGGCACATAGAGGCCCTACTGATGTAGAAAGATAGGTTAGCTTTCCTGACATAGGCCATGCAGCAGCAAGCTAGAAATTGACCCTGGAAGAGCAAACTAAAATAATCTGTCATAGTGGCATAGACTGAAAACAGGATGCTCCTTTTTGTTGCATTGCTACTTTTTAACGACACAGGTGACACCAAACATGCACATTCAGACTGTTTTCCAAACTAACATGTCCTTCTGTGAAATGTTTAAAACATTTTCTTGAGAGTGATATTGTAGCTAGAAAACATGGGGAAGACATGGGTCCTGTGAGGCAAGAGGGTGTCACATGAGAAAGGCCAAATAATTCTTTAACTAAGGCCTCCCTAGAGCAGAACCGCAGTCTGCCACCAATTTCCCAAATCTGGCTTTCTTGTACCAGATTCCTTTGAAAATAGAACGTGAATTAAAATCTTAGGTTGATTAGTCCCCAGAATGAAGGCAAGTTGGGAGTTAAAGTGCATACAGAGGACAAATAAGAAGGGGCCATTACTAAGCAGACCACAGCTTCCTAACAGTCACAGCTGACGGCTCTACCACATGGGACATCTTGAGATAGTCCTATACACAACACATCAGAACAGCCTTATAGGAGAAAACAAAGGTGAATTTAACCAGTGGCCCTGTTCCTGCCCTTGACTCATACTGGGTAAATCTGTCCCCTTAAGAATCACCTCCCTTGGCCAGGCGCAGTGGCTCATGCCTGTAATCCCAGCACTTTGGGAGGCTGAGGTGGGTGGATCACTTGAGGTCAGGAGTTCGAAACCAGCCTGTCCAACATGGCGAAACCCTGTATCTGCTAAAAATACAAAATTAGCCGGGCATGATGGTGCATGCCTGTAATCCCAGCTACTCGGTAAGCTGAGGCAGGAGACTCGCTTGAACCTGGGAAGCAGAGGTTTTAGCGAGCCAAGATTGTGTGACTGCACTCCAGCCTGGGCAACAAGAGCAAAAGTCAATCTCAAAAAAAAAAAAAAAAAAGAGAATCAGCTTCTCTGCACTAAGTTGCTTCAGTGATCAGTCCAGTTAAATTTAGAGGAAGCAAGAATCCTGCTGGTTCAGGTACAGGTGCAGTGATTTCTTCTATAGATGACAGCATATGAGGGCCAGGTGTCAGTACAGACCTGTTACTTCTTTAGTGATGTGACAGCGAAAAAGACAGTGGTGCTCACTATGGTCTCTGGACACAGCAAAGAAAGCCTTAAGACCAGGAAATAACCTGTAGCACTGACAGTGACCCACAACCATAACTATGGTAGTGCAAAATTGTGTAAGCCTTTTTAATTCTCACAGGAAAGCACTGATGTGTAAACTATGATGCCAGTTTATCACTTGCAATGAGAAGATGTGACTTTCAAACACATTTCAGTCTGGGCCTATTATTCCACTTCACATAAAACCCACTGATAGCTACAACAATATTTCTCAAGAGTTTCTGATGTGTTCAGTAAAGGGTAAGAAGCATAAGGAAATACAGTATTTTGTGCCTTACTCTAGTAGCAGAGTACATAGAATATTTTATTAAAATGTTATTTTAAGCCATATAAATATTTAAACTGTTTAACTGATATATTAATTAGCTTCAAGGAATATTGACATTCCCAGAAGCTACCCCATGTGTATCCTATGGGTTTCAGTACTTCCTGACATATAGTTGAAAGTATTGACATAAAGAATAAGGTCCAAATTTCTCAACATACTATATAATGGCTTTTATGGTAAAGGCTCTAACACTTTATTTATTTATTCAACTACTTCGCAACTACTGAATGCCAGCACTGTTAAAGGGAATGTATGGGGCACACAGAATACAGTGAGGAGTGAAGAAGTAGATATAACCACTGAATTTACACTTTAGATTCTAGGGGGAGTATATAAATACATAAGCTATCGCAATATAGGGTGATAAGATTTCCAGTAGAAGTACAGGGGGCGAAATATATAGGACTTGTCTAAATTGCGCTAGAGGAGTGTCAGGCAAAGCTTCTTAAACAACTATCTGCTAAGTTAAGAATTAAAGTACAAATAGGCATCCGTCAGGGAAAGTAGGACAAAGCAGAGAACAGCAAATTGTTTGAAGGCTGAGAGATGACAGATGAGACTCCTCAGGAGGCAGAACCAGCTTGTGAATGGCTTTGAAAGCCATGGTAAGAAGATTAAACTTAATACTAAGAGCAATAGGGAGTCTCTGAATGTTCTAAGAAGCGGAGCTATGTGAACAGGTTCACATTTTTTATCATCCTGACTAGGTTGATTGACAGGATGATTAAGACTGAAGGCAAGGAAGCCAATTGAACTGTTTTTGTAATCACTTAAGCATGAAGTAGTGATAGTCAACAGTGAAAGAGATATATGCCAATGGATTGAAGATACCTTGGCGATAGAGTGAATATGTGGAGAGAGGAGGAAAAACAATTATGCTCAGGTTTCTATGTTGAGTTTGGGCTATATAGGAGAGCATCTATGAAAGAGTGGAGAGGGTGAGAGCTCAGGGGCCTATACTACATTTAAAGGGAGTTGCACAAATGGATCCCATCTGAAGCACTAAAGAGAAATTGGGACTTTTCAACACCTGTAAGACAAAATATTCCAAAGCTAGCGTTTAAGAATATTCAAATGACAATTCCATCATAGTTTATACTGACTTCTAAATCTGTCCTCTAAAATGTATTAAATTTTCTGGTTGCCAGTACTGGGAATTTTTTACACATTTTCATATACTGTTTTTTCAGCCTAGGATAACCTTTTCTACCTTGAAATTTCCTCTCTCTTCTTCAGGATTTAAATCAGTTGACCTCTCTTTGAAGCCTTCTTAAATTCTTGATGCAGATGTCATTTCTTCCCTTTTGCCTCTGGAACTTCTCTTCACTTACTTTGTCTGTGCATCTCATTAACCTCTTCAAGAGCTGAATAGTGTAAGGCCACATAATCTTTGCATACTCACAACCTAGCACATAGTAGGCACACAGTGAATATTTATGGAATAAATGGATAGGTAGACACAATTATTTCAGCAAAACATTGTCGTAATACTGGTTTTATAGTAAAACAAATAGAGAAGATGAAGAAGATGGCATTTTATGTTGGGAGAATCACATAACTGCTTACTTTTTTAATAGAAGAGAAGAAACAACTCTGAATAATTAGTTCATAATTATCTCCCTTGAACTGTGCCTCAGTATATTGGTGTCACATTCTTCTCCTTTGAAGTGAACCCCCCTTGGCTTTCCTGAACGTACTTTAATACCTTAGTAAAACAAGATTGCTTATATAGACATCAGAAGCAACCCTAGTTATTGAATACTGCTATAGGATAATTCTCTGAGGTCCACATATTCTCACCTGAAATAGTTCTAGTAGTTCTCTGAAATGTGATGTTCAACTCATGGAGATTATGAAATTGAGTTGCCATAAAGTTGATTAAACAAATCTACCTGTCTTGAGATAAGGTGAAGGATTGTAAAGACTATTTTAAGGCATTGTATTTGACTGCGTAAGAAGTAATAGTAAATAGACTATCTCTATTGTCCTGAGGATACTGCTGGTTAAAACCAATTACCCAGCTTTTCACAGGCAAGCCATTAATAAACGTTCATATCAGACAAGGCAAAATCCATTGCTTCAGAAGTATAATATTGGGTGTAATGAACAAGGTGAGATAAAGAGT
Organism: Cebus imitator; assembly: GCF_001604975.1. Classification (NCBI taxonomy): domain Eukaryota; kingdom Metazoa; phylum Chordata; class Mammalia; order Primates; family Cebidae; genus Cebus; species Cebus imitator. The sequence continues at coordinate 9,329,085 of NW_016107351.1, read as the reverse complement.
GCTGCTTTAATTTATTAACTATCCTTTCCCTCAGCACCTTTTGATCTACTTGTGTTTCCTTACATTATCTAGTGTATTTTTAGAAAAGATTAAACTATACAAATAATTTAATGTTCTTTTTTATTCCAGGATTTGCATAAAAGAAAAATAGTATGCCAACACTTCTATACATAATGAAAGATATATCTCTATTTGGTTTCTTTCCACAGAACTCACATAGAAATTGATAGAGGGCCCTATGTGACTGAGCTTGATCTTTTTAATACCACAGAATTTTAAGTAATGACTTTACATTTGGATTCTAGTTTTTTAGGTGCATGCTTTTCTAAGATCCAACACAAATTTATCAGTGTATTTGTGATTCCTCACGGTAATCAGAAACTGATGTCTACCCTTCAATGTAAGCTATTGCATTTTGAATGTAAAATGATTGTGTCTAATTTTTAAAAATTCTTTTGAATTTTCAAATGAACGTTTTTCCATCTTTGCTTTGGCTATTTATGGCTGTATTTTATTAAGCATGATATGTTGTAAATCTTTTAAATCATTCCCCTGATGCAGTAGGCATTTGTAATAACTGTAAGATTTTCTCTTTAGAGAAATGAGTCTTTTCCCCTGGCCACGGCTGCCTGCAATTCTGCTGGCTGCCCCCAGGTGAATGATGGTATTGAGGGTTGTGATATTATGACCCAGCTGAGCAGGAATGTTATTAAATGGATCACTGTTTATTTGTAAAAGGTTTAGTTTACCAACTTCTCATGCAGTATGGTGACATAAGTTCATGTGCTCAAGTTTCCACTTTTCCAAATTGCCAAAGAAATATTTTTAAAATGTCAAAATAATAAATCAGATCTGGAAAAAAATGATACATAATATGAGGAATTTCTTTAAGACATACAATTAGAACCAGATGGAGTGAAGTTCTTCCCAACATGAAATTTGTATCTTCCATTTCAGTAAATTGTATTGTTCACACAGTTATCTAAATTCAAAGCCTGAGATTCATCACATTTTCTTCCCTTTCTCCCCAGGCTATGTATTTTCTGCCTCACTTCCAGATCTGCTCTCCATTTTTCTCCACTCTGCCTCATACCCTAAGAGGCTGACTTTTATTGACTGCAACCACCAAACTCCCCACTGCCTGTGACTTCCAGTTGCATTTGGGCAATGTGATGGGAGGACACTGAAGGGGCACAAAAAGAAAAAGATCAGAGGACTTATTCCTTATTCCCTATCTCTACTCTCTGTATATCTCTAGCACAAGTTTGTGGTAGATGCATTCCCCTCTCCAGGACCAAAACTCTTATCGATAATTCTTCTGATACAGGGAGGTCTGTCCACATTGCAGAAATTATTCCATCTGCTTGCCTTTTCAAGTCCTTTGATTATTATCAGATTCTAGCCCTGGGAAACTTCCTGTCTCTTGTTGATTCTCTTAAACTTTTCCAACTTGAAAGGGTCTGTTCAGTAAACTCATTTTAATTACCCTTCCTATTTTTTTATTTGTATAAATTTTTGGGGTGCAAGCACAATTTTCTTACATCCATAGATTGCACAGTGGTCAAGTCAGGGCTTTTGGAATATCCATCACTTGAATAAGATACATTGTATCCATTTAGTAATTTCTCATCATCCACCCCCTCCAACTTCCTCACTCTTCCTAGACTGCATTGTCTATCATTCCACTGTCTGCATCCATGGGGACATATTATTTGGCTCCTGCTTCTGAGCCAGAGCATGTCATATTTGTCTTTCTGTGTCTGACTTGTTTCAAATAAGATTATGGCTTCCAGTTGCTTTCATGTTGCTGCAAAAGACATGATTTTATTCTTCCTTATGGTTATATATAATGCATTTTCTTTGTCCAGTCATTTATTAATGGACCCTTATGTTGATTCTATATTTTTAATATTGTGAATAGTGTACCAATTTACCTTCCTACCACCAGTTTCCTGTATCCTTGCCAATTCTGCTATTCCCACCCTTTCTGAATGTACCGCCTGTTTCCTGACAGCCCCTGAGTGGTGCACACTTCATACTCAAAACCAATCACAAAGTCCTTTTGGACACAAACCACATTTCTCCCAAATCGCTTTACTTTTTTACATTCCCAGTAACATTCTCTTAGTTCAAGTATCAGTCCAATTCTCCTCCTCCTTCAACTGCCTCCAGCTCCTTTCCAAAGCATCCTGCATACAAAAACCAGAGTGGAGTTTCAAAAATAAACATAGGTTACTAATTTGCTGCTTAAGAGACATTGATGACTTCACTTTGCCTTAAATCATGGCCAACAAGCCTCCTCATATTCCAGCCCTGTCTCTCAAGACTCACCTCCTGACAACCTTAATTGCACCACACACACACACACACACACACACACACACACACACACACACACACTTCCTCCACCAAATCTCTGGCGATTCTCCATGCAGGCTATCTCTCTCCTCTAGATCTTTAAACACATAACTTCATCTGGCAGGTTTCTGAGAGCTCTTCCTAACATCACAGGCTTCTTTGCCTCTCCTACTTTTCCTATAGCAAACTCCATCTGGTCTTTTAGGACCAGCCTCTTAAGGATATCCTTGCTGATAGTTCTTGCTCTACTAATGTCAAATATATTCTTAACCTCAACACTGTCACCAGTAGGTTGGCTTTTTGTCTCCTACCAACAGTGTATAGAAATTTTAGGAAGTTTTAGTTCAAGGTTCAAACTATATGAGTTCAAATTCATTTCCACTATACAAATATTTACCTTGAGACCCTGAGCCTGTTTATTAAGTATATTAAGTGTTTTTTCATTGTGCATTTAGGAAAATAAAAGTAGAATTTATTTTAGTTCTTGTGAGAATTAAATTATATTCGTATATAAGCAGCATTTAGAGCAGTATAGGTATAGTCACCCTCAATGCATTATGCAATTTTACAACTGCATTTTTTCTCAACTCCACAAAACTGAATGCTCCTTACAAAGGTTCCAGGATTTATTGGTCACCTTATAATTTTGATGAGTGAGTTTTTGTTGCATAGAGGGTAATTTAGAAGTCCTTTTTGGTTAAATAAATGAATGGTGTGTCATTAATCCTAGATCGATTTACTTGGCTTTTCTTTTGGTCTATTTTGTTTTCCAAATCCTGGCTGGTAATGTCTAGGTCTAGGTTACTTAAAGGAGCCCTTTCCATCAAATAGATACTTTTTGAGACTCCTGTCAACCTCAGAAAGTTCCTTCCTCCTTGTAAGGCTCAGGGGACAGAGTTACATTTGTCTTTGCCAGCACCTATGTTCTTATGGCTGGAGCTAAGTGTGTGATTTTTAATTATGTCACCTTGATTACTCACTTGTCTTTCATTAATTTGGATTCACTTCCAGGTAGTAAGTAATCACACATTTTTAATGTTGGCTAATATTTTAGAATATTTTTCTTTCCTGTAAGTTTTATGTTAATTTGGAAGTCTTCCAGAGTACTATCTCTCCATATTGAAATGAATAAATTAAATTTAATTAATATAATAAATGTTTCCATTTGACATGAAACACTTACTAAAATACTGCATATTTATATATTTCTTACTAACCATAGTGGCAAGGCATTCACTCTTTAGACTTCCAAATCTAAATGAAGCCATTAAGTAAAAATATAGCCTTAGTCAAAGATAAAGTTTTTATACAGTTTTCAATTTAATTTCTTGCATTCTCTCAAAAATCTACATACTTTTTACATTTGAATATGAATTTGTGGATTTAAGGATCCATGCTACAGATTTTACTTCCCACAGGGATTCATTGCATTTATATCTAAAAATGGTTTGCTTTTTAAATGGCTTTTTTCAGAATGTATCTATGGATTAGAACATATATAAAATCAAAAAATACTTCTCTAACAACTACTAGGTGTCAGAACTATGCTAAGTGTTCATTACTTAAGTAAACAAATGACATTGCTTTAAGGTTTTAATCCTAGAAAGGGAGATGGTTATAGTAAAACAATTAAGTGTTCTGTGGTACAAATACAGTATATAAAATATTGAGCTTTGCAAACTGTACACACATATCTAAGTCTACTTCCATCTAAAATCTATAGGAAATGCAAGAGCATAAGGACATCACACGAACACAAACATACTCCTTCAAAACCTACATTCATACATATCAGTGTTGAAAGCAGTAAGATTCCATTAAGAGATAAGCATTCTGAGAAATTTCTATAAGATTTAACAGTTACTATGACTTCCATTGCGGGTAGTATAGAAACTAAAAAAAAATTCCAGCTATAAGACATATCAACATATATGCTAACACAGAGAAAAAGTACTAAATTACTATGAGCCAAGATAATAAAAATTCTTACAGCTGATAGAAAGAAATTAAGAAAGAAAAGAAAGAAGAAAAGGATACTTAAGGAAACTTAAATATCTCACCTTTATGTAGGAGAAGGAAAATCTTCCCCATTTATTTACAACAGTAAACTAGCTGGATATGGAGGTTAATGGACCAAACCTATTATTTACCCAAACTTCTTAAATAACATTTTGTTTTATAACGTTTTCTATTTGGAATTGTCCTTAAGCATGGACAAAGCAAATGCAAATTATCTTTGGAGTAATGGCTTATCCTAATAGGCATCAAAGTAGACAGAAACCAGCCGAACAAAGGGGGTGGCTTGGATCTGCAAAGACCAGATGTTGCCATTATCAAATACAGAATTTTTTAAAAGGTATGCTTATTTTTTAGGAAGTGAAACAGGAAGATTAAAGTAGGTATAAGAAAAGATGTCATAAAAACAGAGTAGAAGCCAGGCACATTGGTTCACATCTGTAATGCCAGCTCTTTGGGAGACTGAGGTGAGAGGATCACTTGAGCCCAGCCAGGAGGTTGAGGCTGCAGTGAGCCATGATTTTGTCACTGAACTGCCACCTGGGCAACTAAGATGCTTCCAAAAAATAGTTTTAAAATATAAGCAAATAGAACTTTAAAAAGTGAAAATATATATAAATTTTTGAAATAGACAAATTAAACAGAAGTTAGACAAAGCTGTAAAGAGAATTAATGAGCGAGATAATATACCTAAAAAATATTATGAATTGGAAAAGATATATTGCAAAAGGAGCTGAGGATATGGAGAATAAAATAAGAAAATTTGATCTCATATAATACACACTTTAACAGGAGACAGTAAAGTGAATGTGAGAGGACTATATTTGCAGAATAGATAAAAACCATAAATTCTCTCAATAGAAAACCCTCTGAAAAACAACCTAACCTAACCTAGGTGAATAAAAACAATTCTTCATCTCAACACATCACACTGAAAAAGTTCTGTTCAACCAAGACAAAGGGAACTCCTTAAAAGTATCGAGAGAGGAAATAGAAGTTTCCTACAGAAGTGATAACTGGATTTAACAAGTGAATTTTCAACAGAATCAGTGGAAGAGGGAAAACAATGAAAACATTACAAAATTCTCAAGAAGACCAACAAATCTTTTTTGGAAAGATGTAAAATGAACAAACATTCATTAATAGAATTATGTCCTATAAATTGACAAATGAAAATAATTGAAGAAGTGAGGAAAGAATGTTTTCTAGCAATTCAAAATAGATAAAATGTAAATGAAAAATGATATATCAGATATATAACCAATTAAATGAAGATCACAATTAGTTTTACCGAGGGATTGGGAAAATTAGTACTCAAAAATATCTGGAGAGCTTAATTTTGTAATAGTTTTTATGGAGTACATATTGAAATGAAAACTGAGCACATTTTTTGACCCAATAAGTTACATTTCTAGATATTTATTCTTCAGATGAACTCACAGTGGTCACGAGATATTTGTATGATGATATTCACTGTAGTATTTATAACTTGAAAAATTTGAAACAACCTTTATGTTTATCAATAGGGAAATTATACAATACATTGTGATTCATCATCACTAAAAACTTACCTCATTAAAGTTTCTGAGTTATATCATGTATAATGACAGTAAAAGATCCCCAAGATCTTTTATTGTGAAAACTGTGAGATTTTAAGGTTAAAGTTAGCCTCAGAGGGAATCCCAGCATATGAAAACCATAAAGCATGTAATATTGAAAATATTATTCTTAGATGTAGCTAGAACATACATAGGACATATAGGAAGACATTCCAGGCCAATGAAACTGAAAAGTGGGGTAATGATAATACAAACCAGAGAAGAATGCATACTTTGATTTGGAAAAAATTGGGGCTGAGAATAATACAAGAAAAATGAACATCAGGAGAAGGATGATTAGAAAATGATAGGAACTAAAGTAAGGGATGTCAAAAAGGAAATATGAACACAAACCTGTTGAAAGATCTAGAGGGCATTTTACTGTACAACAATAATAAAAAAAAAATTGGGTAGAATTTGAGGTGTGGAAGGGGAGAAAGAAAAGGAATCCAGTTTCTGATACTTTCTGATTTGTTTTATATGCACAAAGTATCAATCTAATTTCCATCCAGCTTTGGGCCCCGGTATCAAAATGCATAGAGTTTGCCTGATCTCTATGATCAAGAATAACCCTCTGTACTCTGATGAGACAGAAAATCATAATCAAGGCGGAGTGAGTGTTTCAAAAATACCCACCCTGCATACTGAGAAACAGCAGTCTGGAATGCCCTGAGGTGCCAGTCTTGCCTAACACACAAGGATACAGGGAACATGAATCATATAACAAAGATTATAATCTAAGGAATCCTATTTGTAACCATGTAATAGCTAAAGAACAGAAGATGGTGGGAAATAAATACATTTGTCTAGTGAGAAAAAATAGGAAAATATGAAAACAAGATCCATTAAAATTACACTATTATGTGGAGTGAATTAGTTCATCTGCATTTTTAAATGACAATCTTACTAAACTTATTAAAAGGTAATTTTTATCCTATTAGATAAATGTTATATTCAAAAAAAGAGGAGTAACACTTGGGATTATGTTTCTTCAGATTAATTATTCCATGTATAATTTGTTTTAATATTTAATATTTATTTTGAATGGCAAATGAGAATTTTTCATGTACTAACAGTAATTTTACATATTTCTTTTTTAATGACAATTATATACATTTTAAACAGGAAAAGTATTTTTCTATATTGCTTTGCCCTCTGATAGAATTCCTTATGATTATTTTCAAAGTTATTAATCAAACTAAAAACAACATAAAATTTTGGAACTAGCTGAGCATGCTGACAATTTAAACTTTTGAAGTCATTTTTCCATATGTTTAAAGCTTTATTTAATATTATGATGTTCTCAAGATTTGCAAGTTAAAATGGTAATTGAATTATTTTCTGGATTTATTCCTCTTAGCCACACCACTAAGACATCATTAGCTGTTTTAAGTTATCCTGCATGAAAACTGAATACCTGACAACTAAAAAACTCCACAGAAAGAGTATGGGAGATAATACAAGTTATACATATAGGTGTAGATCTAGATATAGATATATATGAAATACATGTGTATGTGTTTATAGCTGTGACATTTGATAATGCATGGAGAAACAGAGGACTTAGAAAGAATGGTAAGCCAACACACCCTTTACTATACATTACTGGCAAAAGGCATTCTACTCAGCTGGTCAGCCCCTGTGTGGCTCCAGTGAATGAAGCAGATGTTAGTTAGGCAAGTTCAGAAAACTACTTTTCATTTAAGCAGGGTGGTGGGGAATTATTCTGCATATGATGCTTATTAACAAAGCAATATAATTAGAAATGGCAAGTTTCTAGTTTTTATGTAATTGTCTATTGAACAGCAAAATTTGATGAAGAAATTACTGGTGTAAGTACAGTAAAAGTTGTTACTGTATAAACTGTGGCAATTATTCTGAGGCAAATTTGTCAAAATTCATTAAAAACTAAGTGTACATACTACTTAGAAGAGTTTATGATGCCCGGATCTGGGGGATAGAACAAATAAGGAGATTTTTGTCAAAGATAGAAAGCAAAAATAATTTTTGATCCAACAAGGATATAGAGAATTGGAACTCTTATATTTTGCTGGCAGAAAGGTAAAATGGTGAAGCCTCTTCGGAAAATATTTTGGCAGTTGCTCAAAATGTTCAACATAGAATATATATAATCCAGCAATTCCATTCCTAAGAATATTCCCAAGAGAAATTGAAACATACCTCCAGAAAAAATTTGAACATGAATGTTCATAGTATTATTTACAATAGCCAAGAGGTCAAAAAAGCCCACATATCTTTCAACCAATGAATGAAAAAATATGATAGATCCATATCAGTGCTAAAAATGAATAAAGTTCTGATTCATGCAACAACATGGATGAACCTTGAAAACATTACACTAAATGAGAAAGCCAGTTCAAAACAACATGTTATATGATTTTATTTATATGAAATGTCTGAAATAGGCAAATTTTTCTATAGATACAGAATGTAAGTTAAAGGTTTACTGAGACCAGAGTGAGAATGTGTGGTGGAGAGTGGCTGTTAAGGGAAATGACACTTCTTTTGCAAATGACAAAATATAAAGCTCGATTGTGGTGATGGTTGTACAATTCTATATCTACTAAAAATTATTAGATAATGCACTTTAAATGGGTACACTATGTATGTAAATTGTATCTCAATGTAACTATTGAAAATAAAGTTGTTCAGTTAACAAGAAAAAACTCGAGACAGCTAAAATATATCAGGTAAACATGGAGAGAAATGTCAGATATAGGTGATGGGGAGGAAGGCAGCAAACCACATTGCCACGTATGTACCTATGCAACAATCTTGCATGTTCTTCACATGTACCCCAAAACCCAAAAAGCAATGAAATATATATAAACTGATAGAATCCGTGATGATATAGGCGAACAATGAAAACACTCTGCAGCTTTTAAAAGTAAAGTGAAGAACTATACTTACAAATAAAGTAGCCCATCAAGAACTATTTTTAGGTGAAAAAAAAAAGAGTAGAATATCAGATCTAAGTGGAAAGACAAAGTGGAATGAAGTATATCTTTATAGTACATTCTCATTTTTGTAAAAAAGTCCATTTTTTCTGTACATGAGATATATGGATTTTGTTTTCCAGTTTATAACTCATTTATTTTACTACTCTTTACAATCAAACGCAATGATTTTTGAACCTTTTCTTCCCCTTAGACTATTAAAGCTCTAAACTGAAGAGTCTTCTAGCAGTGTTTATTTAATACTTCATCATCATTCTAAAAATGATGTACTTTTGTACTTGAGAAGCTGGGTTTCTAGGCACATATCTGAGTCAGCCCACTCTTCCTTCTAAAAATTTGTGCCAGACAAATGTCTGTTGAGCAGTGGTGAAGTCAGCTGGCAATGAGCAAAATCCTTCAGGCTGAAGCAATGTGAAATGTTTTGCCCCATGGTTTTCATAGGCTGCTTGCTGTGGGATTGAAAGAATGAGGAGTGTGTTTTCCTTTCCTGTTCCAACTAGAGTTCCCCAACATGACTGAAAATTGCTGTCTTATCAAGGTGTCTTTCTCTAGTGATCAAGTTTGGTTTTGAATCAAATGAGCATATGTTATTTAGACACTAATTCATTAAGAAAACGTTATTGAAGACTTACTTCTTGCTATAATAATGGCTGATTTATCACTATATCCTTGTACAAAGTTACCTGAGAAGCAATCAGATTTCTGCACTGTTTTCTAAACTCTCATACATTTATGATTTCTAGAATTTTTAAAATGGTAATTTTACTGTTCCTTTTTTACATTGCTAATTATATTACTCTGTCCATCATCTAGTTATGTTTAATAAACCTCCACAATCAGTTGATACTTTTAACCTGTATGTGAAAATAAAATTTCAGCAGTGTGAACTAATTGTCCTTTTTAAATATATGACAAATTGAATACATTTTTAATTCTAAGTTTTAAAACAAGTAAATTCATGATATAACTTATAACCTGCAAAAATCAAACTGAAAGCCAAAGACTATTAATAATTATATATTGAATATGAAATTTGATCTTTATAACAAAGATCAAATGATTAATGTTGCTTTCAAAAACTGATTTGTGATCCTGTTTTTAGATCAATTGATAGCAATTATTTTTGTGCAATCAGTTAACAAATGAAATGTGCAAAATATTGATTTTTTTTCAGGTGAGACACAGGCTCCCTGGGTAGCTACAGTAGGGGAAAGAAGAAGTGACATTTAATTCTCTCTAATTTATTCCTCAGAAAGTAGTGATTGACTGCAGTCCATGAAGTCCATGGCAAATGTTAGACAAAATGGTAAAATTATTCAAAAACATTAAGACTAAAAATTAAATTAGAATTCAGAATATTGAGTAATAAATCCCATGTCATTCACATTAGCATTGCCATTTAACTTGATGGAAACTGCCTTAAAGAGACAAACTTATAGTGTAAGTGCTAAAAGGAGAAGCATGCTAATTTTCTAATAGAGCAATATCAGAGAAAGTTGATTACACAACTGTATCAAAAGAATTAGAATTTATATTGTTTATAAAATTAAAGAGTTGTATAATGGAGTTATAAAATTAACCCGGGGTGGCAAAATTATTTCACTTGCTACTTTTCTTGTTAGTAGTGTGGTACAGGACAGGTGTGGTGATTCATGCCTGTAATCCTATCAGTTTGGGAGGCCAAGGCTGGCAGATCACCTGAGGCAAGGAATTGGAGACCAGCCTGGCCAACAAGGCAAAACTCCATTTCTACTAAAAACACAAAACATCAGCCGTGCATGGTGGAAGGCACATATAATCCTAGCTGCTCGAGAAGCTGAGGCAAGAGAATTGCTTGAACCCAGGAGTGAAGGCTGCAGTGAGCCAAGAGTGCACCATTGCACTGCAGCCACTGGGCAACAAGAGTGAAACTCCATCTCAGACAAACAAAAAACAACAACAAAAAGTAGTATGGTACATTGCATTGTTACAAAAAATGATTCAAATTCATTTATACAATATTTATTGGAGAGCCTACTGGAGATCAAGCATTGTTAGGAATAAAATGAAAAGCACAGAAGTCATCCATGTATCCTTCATGTAAATTGCAATTCAGAGGAAAGAGAAGTGGGTCAGGCTCAATTATGAATAAAATCTGTGATGAACTTCATGAAGAAGAATTTCAGTTTGCAAAAGAACTGACCTGCACTTTAACATACCAGTAAAATATAAATTATCTATTTCATTTTCTTCAACTCTTTTATTCCAATAAGTTGACATTAATGTGTGTAGTATATCTAAAAAATAGGTATTTAAGTCTCTAATATCAGTTGGGGAATGTTTGAAGTGACTTCTTTTGCTAAGGTTTTATCTTTATGACAAGGTACAAAATAAATTTTTTTTATATTTAATTGTTGATTATTTTTATTGTAGGAAGGTTTTATACATTAAAAAGATAATTACCTCATGATTATATTAAGGGGAATTCTAAAAACACTCCCCAAACAGTATTTAAAACTCATGAGTACTCCGAAGACAATCATTCAACACATTTTCATTAAGTATTATAAAGATTTCTGATAAAATGAGAAACTTTTGTATGGAGGGAGAAAAAAAAAAACAAATATGTACAAGCTAAATAGTAGAGGCTACACATGAAATAACTGTACTACAAGTGCATGCTAAATATTCTAACAGTGCTACAAATGAGATGTGCAATTTTAGACAGGAGAGAAACATCAGTTACATCTTGTTGGCCGGGGACAAAAACTAATACAGGCATGGGCATAGCACCGTAGGCAAAATTTAGATAGGAATTGAGAAAAAACAATGCATAAAAAGTAGATTTAACAAACTTCCAAAATTAGGAAATTTCAGGCTCTTTAAGGAATAGTAATCTTATTTGGTTTCAGAGAATTTAAGGTACTTATTAGAAATCATGAAAAAGTAGGCTGGAAGAGCAGAGAGAAATCAGATTGTCGAGGGGTTTTGAATCTGAAAGTAGGAAATTTCACATAATTCAGAGAGAATTTTGTCGTTATTTAACAGAAAAGGTTAAAATGGTATTAAAATTTGTTAAAAAAAAAAAAAAAAAGGAGGGGGGGGAGTATGTGTGGCTATTTCTAAGGTACCTCTTGGATAGCTCCCAGAAATTAATGCTAAGTCAGACTGATAATTGCACATTTCTAGCAGTTAACTTAGAAAGTCTTCAAATTCAAATTCAAACCATTTTAGCATGGAAATTTTACATGACCTAATTCTTGATCTTAGGCTCATAAGATAAGAAACAGCTAAAGGAGAACTATGTTTTTTCCATAAAATTACTGAGAAGTTTATGAAGGTCATTTCTTCCACTATTCTTCCTGCTACAGGGTCATATGTGGCTCAGAAATTTTTAACATTTACGTATCTCATAATTGTGAAACAAACATTGTAATTTTGTCCTCAGTTAAAACTTGGATCAGTGTTGCTTTGATTTTCTCTTATGTTAAATCGAATTTTCTGTTATTTCTATTTATGTTCCTAGTTCTTTGACTTATATTTTGTTTTCTGATCTGTTTATAAATCATAGGTCCCAGGGTTTTATGCTGTCTCCAACAGCCTCCTTTGTTGATGATTCTGATGTGACACAAGGGATTGATACGATGTGGACTTCTATCACCCCCTCTGTTGCAGCGTCATCTGTGTGCCAGGAGGATTTATGCCACAATGGAGGCACATGCCATCCCATCTTCCCCTCCAGTGGTATAGTCTCATTCCAATGTGACTGTCCACTACATTTCACTGGACGCTTCTGTGAAAAAGGTAATCAATCTTCATTATTCTTTTATATTTCTTTTTAAAAGCCAGAGAATGGATAGGAGTTGAAAGGTATTATAAACACAGTGATGGGTACTAGCGCAAACAAGAAACATCTGTATAATTTTATTTAAAAATGAATTCTGATAGAATACTTTCAGTTTAGTACTGTAGAAGCAAACCTTTCTTTTTTTTTTTTTTGCCTTAGGAATGCCATTCAACATATATTTCCAATTGCCATATAAAATACGTTAAAATTCAGTGTTTTATATGTAGGTACTTCTAAAAGTATGGTGAATCCTTCCTTTGTTTTGCATAGAGACAGTTAGGTCCTAATTAATAGTATTTTTATTGCTTAATTGCCAATCAAATAGCCACATTTATATACTTCATATGCAAATCCTTTGAGTTTAGTGTTAAGAATAATACATTAATTTTTTATGCTTAAGAATATGGTTTTAAGATGAAGCTGTTAATGAATTTTTAAAACTTCTATTGTCAACATCTAAAAGCCTCCTAAGAAGTTTTCATTTAATTAGGGAAATTCTAGACAACTAAAGCCAGAATCACCCTGGACAGATTACAAAGACATTAGGTCATGACACAGCTGACTGGTTGTCCCTGCACTGATAGCTGAAAAGTATCACTGTTGTCTCTGTACAACTTATCTCTAGTTATAAATTAGGGAGGAGGGAATGGGGATTTTTATTGGGTTATGATTCAGATAGCAGATAATTTCATTACTTATCCAAGACTATATTTCATAAGTCCCCTTTTAAGTGCTAAAATGTAGGACCTCCTAATGTTAATTCAGAGGGGTGTGTGTGTGTGTGTGTGTGTGTGTGTGTGTGTGATTCAACCCTTCTTCCAAAATGACCTTGTATGACTGTGAATGTTTACCCATTCAGCCAAGTAAGCAAGCAAATACACTAAAAGGCGCAGAAATGGAAACAGTCTATTTTCATGTTCATCTTAAGACATCATATGAGTGTTATTCACAATTGATTTTAACTGTAAAATGCTTTTAAAGATACATCACTATGGCTTAATTTTTAGACAAGTATTTCATGTGTTTGCAAAATATCATGACATTTGCTTTCTGCTATAATTTAAGGCCATGTATATTATATTCTATGAGTAGAGAGGTCTAGGGGGATCATTTGGGTGGTAAAGCCCTTTTAGATCCACATTTAACTGTTTAAAACTCTGAAAGGGCTTTTTCTCTTTTTAATTTTGTGCTGGGCAGAGTCTTAAAAGATACTCTACTTTACTTATTTAGAGATGGAGTCTTGCTCTGTTGCCCAGGCTGGAGTGCAATGGTGCAATCTTGGCTCACTGCAACCTCCGCGTCCTGTGTTCAAAGGATATTCCTGCCTCAGCCTCCATAGCAGCTGGGATTACAGACATGATCCACCATGCCTGGCTAATTTTGTATTTTTAGTAGAGGCACTATTTCACCATGTTGGCCAGGCTGGTCTCAAACTCATGACCTCAAGTTATCCACCCACCTCAGCCTCTGAAATTGCTGCGATTACAGATGTGAGCCACTGTGACTGGCTAGTTTTAATTTTTCAATGTTAGTATATCTCCTGGTTAGACACATGTATTACACTAGCAATGACCCTCTAAGCCATCATTTCTCTCTGTCTCACTGAATCCCCAATTCTCTCTCCTGTAACTCTTTACCTAGTATCGTGAACACTTCATAGAGTAACCTGTATTCTCCTCCAGAAAAAAAGAACGGAGGTTTTTTTGGAGTTAAGCCAAGGCTTCACTGAGGTTTAACTGAATTTGACATTTTTGGTGGCAGAATGTAGGAAATTGACCTGAGGAAAAGAATTAGAAACCTACCCTATTTTTGCTGTAGGAATTATGTTTCCATATTATTAATCATTTCCTACTTTTTAAGTTTTTAACCGTTTTTCTTGTTGAATTTACAATATTTTAAAAACTAATAAATTGGATGTTTTGCTAAGCACTAAGTAATCTACTATAGAGTACTTTTTTCAAAGTAGATGATAATCAGACACTAATATTTTTAATAAGTATTAGTAACAAAATTGTACTTTAAAGAGAAATTTTAATTCGCTAATACCTGAGACATATGATATACTAAATAAAATTAATGTAATAGGACTATTTTTAGATTATTATATCAGAATATCTGTAATTTTTTTGTTCTTGCCTCCTTTTTGGAAAATATTTCCGTATAATACATAGAATGCCATGTGATGTGCATGTTCAAAACTGAAATTTTATTTATAAATATTAAAATGACAAACATTTATTTTTCACCATTTACTCCTTACATTTGAATGAAGTACCTTGCCTCATTCTGTCATAAAGAAAGCCAAGGGCAGGACTGCATTTTCAACCTATTGCTCTAAATGTAATTTGCGATGTTGCATGCCTTAGAATCCACACTGACACATGTTGGCTACTGCTACTGCCTAAGGCCTGTAATTCAGGAATCTGGTACTAGGATGTAATTTTTCATAGGGTGATTCAGGTTGGCCAGATGAATCATCCTATAAAATGACTCATCATCCTATAAATGATGAAATCTCAGTGTAAATTTCAATAAATATTATTATATACCACTTTTAAGTTGTTCTATGGCCTGGTTGAAAACCTTGCTTTGGATAAACAATCCCTAAGTCTCCCTATTTGCAAATATTATACTTATATAATTTCTTAGAAATGTTCTCAGTAGTAAATGCTTACAATTTACAGGGAAATCAGAAGTTACAGATAGAGTACCATGAAAATGATTTTTTAAATGAATTCCTTATTGAGTACGATCAACACCTAAAATATATGAACTTCTGCTTCAGGAATGAAATTTGCATAATATTACTGTGAAGAAACCAGATTTACCAGACACTGCACTGAGTGCTTCATGCATCTTATTTCACTTAACCCTCAGAATAACCCTGCTGAAGTAGGCTCTCTAAATTACCCCCATTTACAAATGAGAGATCTAAAGCTTAGAGATGTCACTTTGTCAAGGTCACACAGTTTTTACATGGTAGAAATGGGATTAGAAGTAATTTTGGCTGACTCCAGATTTCACATTTAACCACCATGCTATATTACTGTAGTACTTGGAAAATCAAATTTAACGTGATGGCATGAAATAAAATTTTTAAATTGTCCCACTGTGTCATCTGTTTATAAAAATCATCTTTGCTTCAGAAAAAAGTTTTTTAAAAATAAAATAAAATTTCAAAAATTATCAAATCAAAGAAGTTAATGTTTATCTTGTAAGTTTTTAATTAAGAAGATATCAAAATCGCCATAAAATTAAACTAAAAAACACATTAGTTAAGCCCCAAAATTTGTGTCTGAGTGGTCATATCTTTTCATAATGATTTCACTTAAACTAAAATATAGAAGGTAGATTTTAGAGTATTTGATTTTCAGAAAAATCTAGACATAACTGATAAAAGAGCATGACTGAAAAATATATAATTGCATAAACATCCAGATATAAAGATATGTTGGAAATTCATTTTTCTTCCCAAGCCTTGCTCCTTTTTACTTCCAGTTAATATTCTTAACCTGTGACAGAATGTTAGAATATTTTATTTTACAACTTTGATGTTTCACAGCAAAATACAGTTGTCAATTAAAGCGTAGGCCCTGAGCTAAAATAGCACTAGATCCAGTAATACAGAGAGAGAATTTCTGGAGCTATGAGACTCAAGAATGGGTCACCCACACACATACTTCCCATTTACTTGGCATTACATCATATGCTGCTCTACTTTATCAAATCATCCATATCCAATCTGCTAATAACATTGACTTACAGAATTAGTTTGATTTAATATGCGCTTTTTTTTCCTTCAACACATGCTATCTTAATTCATATTAGCTAAACCTTGTTGCCTACTTCACCATAATGATCCTGCATCCCACCAAGGGAAACATAAGAGCATATATTCTTGCTTTGTTTTATATGGCTGCATGCAGGCAGATGGCTGTCTCCTACTGTAAAGTTCAGAATGACAGATTTAGAATATCAGTGTCTTGTGCTGGGGAAAAGCGTATGCCTCTGACTATTAATTATAGGATTAACATTTTTAAAGAGCCTCATACTTTTTAGTGTTCTATAAAACAGTTTTATAAATAGTACAATAAAGGAGTATTTAAATGCCATACATTAAAAGCAAGAAATATTTTGTTTTAATTGATATTCTATCTGCATATATTCCATATATGTTTAAAGGTTAACTGTACTGAGTAAATTACAAATGTAGAAATAAAAGTGAGAGGCTTTACTAGGTGTTTTGTTTTGTTAAAAAAAAATAGACTCCCTTGATATCTTTGTTTTTTTACTATAACTGGAATGTATCTTAAAAGTGTGTAGAGTAGTTGAATTTATTTATTAACTTTAAATCAGGTGGCTGAGTGTCAGGGATTCCTGGGCTAAGAAGGCAGGGAAACAGCATCAGCAAGGTTCTTATAACAGTGATTTATGTCTTTTCCAGAGAACTGATGGTCTATATCATCAGAAAAGGACCGAGACATAGGTGTTTGCCTTTTCAAATGTTAATATCTGTGTCTGAAAATCTGTATGAAATCAGAGCAATGCTGCATATTTATTAATAAATGACAATGGCTGAAATACTGATATGTTAAATTGAAAATAAATGGGGATTGAAATCAAGAACAGAGGCTAACAGGAGACAAGATTACCTATTATCAAAGACAGGGGATTTCATTTTTGAAGTCAGAGGTAGACTGGAGGTTTATAACCTGCTCTGCTCTTCTTCTTTATGAACTGCTACATTCTCCAGCAGGGAACACCGGGCTCAGCTGGAGACAAAGACAGCCTGCTCCCTATTCTCGTGCTTATAACTATGACACAATCCTCAGTGAGCTTAAATCAAGGTTTTGACAGGGCTGTGTTCCTTACTGGAGTATCTAAGGGAGAATGCATTTCCTTGCCTTATCCATCTTCCAGAGGATGTCTGCATTTTTTGTCTCATGGCCCCTTCATCTACTTTCAAAGCCAACAATGGCAAGTCTAATGTTTCTCATATTGTATCTCTCAGACATACTCTTACAACTCCCTTTTCTATGCTTAAGGAGGCTCATGATTATATAGGGCCCACTGAGATAATCCAGGATAATCTCTGTGTCTCAGAGTCAGCTCGTTATCAATCTTAATGCAATCTGCATCCTCAATTCCCCATTGTCATGTAAGGTAAGATAGGCACAGTTTCCGGGAACTGGGCTTTGGACATCTTTGGGAGGCCATTATTCTGCCCACCAAAGGATCTCTGGTCATCTCTCAGGGGACTTACATGATTATACAAAAAAAGAAAACTATTGGGTGGATATCTAGTGTTCATCAAATTGTGGGAAGTAAATTAAATCAGTTTTGAAAATGTACTGAAGGATGTTTGATGTTCTGGAGGGCCAGGGAACAAGAGCTATAATGAGGCTGATCTAGGAACAGACTGGTCTATCCGCCCCCAGCACTGGACATGTGCCATGTTCTGAGCCACTTGATCAAGATTCAGAGTCCCAGGAGATACTCTGAAATTGTCTAATTGGCAAAACCTCAACCATATGCTAACCCACTGCCTGTGCAAGAGAGGGAGGAGAGGAACAAGAAGGACCATTTTGCCATGGGCTTCTGAAATAGTAACTAGACCATACAATCCACCAAGATTCACAAAACAGGCCTGTTTTTATTTCAACACAAAAAGATAATCATTCACAAAAGGCATTCATAGCATGTGTGCAAATTTTTTTCTCCCTGGATTTCTGTCTTTTATATCCATTTATTTTGCAGAATAGTTTAGCAAAACTTTTTGTTGCCTTTCATCTGCACGAACACACTGTGAATACATCATCAAAATATTTTCATAAACAAAGATTTTTCCCTTTCTTTCAGTTTAGGTCATCAAGAAAAATGTTTTATGGAGAAGCCAGTATCTGAAATGGTACTTAAAAGGATCAGTTTAAACGGTACTTAAAAAAATCAGAATGAACAAGTACATGAAGGAGAAGGGAGCTGTCTAGTTTGGTTTGGGAGCAGGGCACATATGGGATCAACTGAGAAGTAAAGCTGGAAATTCAGTTGCGACTTACACTGCAGAGAACCCTAAATGACAGATTAAAATATAAAACCATTAGAATGGTTTTCAATCAAGCAAAAGACATAATGACCAGAATTGGGCTTCAGAATGATAGATCTGAAAGTAGAATATAGAAAGGATTATGGTGGGGAAGGAGATGAGATAGGGAGAAAAATTGAGAAATAATTACAAGAGGCTAAAAATATAGGATGATAACTCTTTAACCCTAATGCTCTGTAACAATTCGGAAGCGTAGAAGATGTTTGTGTTCTCTTGTGCAGAATACAGTATTGACTTTTTTAATCAAAAATTTACCAGACTGGATAACACTTTTATACTTTCATGTATTATTTTGTGAAGAAAAATATGTGGTATAAAATGTGATCATAGAAAACAAGCCACAGTAAATGTTCCTTCCATTCTCTCCCTCTTTTTGGCACTATCTTCTGCCCCACCTATTCACCAAAAAACTGAATTATATGCAGTAAAATCTGACCATGGCACAAATGATATGGATAATAAAGGAAATAACATAGGCCTGTTATAAAAAGGTTACAGTCAAAGCAAGAATGACCAGCTAGCTAAACATTTGCAAGTACATGTATACATGTACACTGGGAAGAATAATTTATCTTATATTTCTAATTCAGGGCTAACTTTCTTAACAGCCATGATTTCATTGCATACATTCCTATTTGTTTTTAATTGAATTATTATATACATCACATGTACACCCACACATAAAGATAATTTAGCACATAAAAGATAATTAAAATTTGTGTTTAAAGTTTTTGTAGAATTATTACAATCATTCACTATTGGAAAATACCTTAAAATTAGATTCGTTGAAAGTAACATTTCAGTGGTGCAGATACAATGTTCCAAAAACATATGGTAACTTAAGTAAACTACTAGTTAACGGCAAATATAGAAATAGAATACAAGGTCCATACAGAAAATGTACCACACAGCATGTGTTCCCCAAAGTTTTTCAGGGATATATTCCAAGTTGACTTGCAAGAAAAATACATTAAGTTGCATAAATACTTGAAATAAACAATAGAATAAACAGATAAATTAAGATACTGATGACCTCAAGTATACCAAATTATCTCTAGAGAGATAGACAAATATTTTACTTGAGGTATAGAAACTTAATGTTTGATGAATTTACTAACAATCCTTTTAATTGACAGGCATCTTTAAAAGCATTTTGTTTTTTACTGAAGTAAATTTGCTAACAAAAATAGCAGAAAAGATCATTATAATTTCTTATTTACTGCCAATGAAATCACTTTATGCGATAATGTTTAAACAGTGGGAATAATTACAAAAAAATGATATTTAGTGATCATGCAACTTATTTTTAATGATTCCAAGACAGGGCGCACTGGGAGTGGAGAAAGTCCTGTTTAAAAATCTACAACAAGGAAATGTCATTTAAACCAAAACTTAAAAAATAGAAAGTCACCAGAATTTTGAAAAGCAGAGGAATGTTCCAAAGACAGTAGTATGTTCCCATGAACATGAGTATATAAGAATGATTTTTATGAGTTTAAAAAGGAAAAACTCTAAGTACCAATAATTTCCTTAGACTTAAGACTAAAACAAATTATTGAAGAAAAAACAATGCCTCTAATTTCATTCACTGATGTATTTTAAATTTATAATGAGCCTATTGTCCCTCATCTCATTAAATTTAATAAAGTTTTATGGCCAAATGCTAAATATGGCTATTTTTTTCTGATACTGCAGCTCATAGTCTTTCAAAGAAAACACTACAGTTTTTCATAGAACACATTACCTGATAATTAAATTAATGGGGTTTAGTTGAGAATTTTAATATCATTTGACATCTTAACATTTTAAATAACAGTAGAGGAACTACACTAATACTTTTGTGTTATACCGTTTACAATAAAATAGTAAAGATGTGAAAGAAAATGCTATTCTCTAGTTAACTGGAATAAATCAGGAAAAAGGACTGAATAATATAAATTTGGATATGAAAACTGACCAACAATAAAAATAAACGCTAATGTGAACCTGCCCTAAAACATTATTATACGATGGCAAAACAACAACAAAAAACTGTAATGAGCAGAGATAATTAGGAACAAAATGTTCAGTCTCTGAGAAATTGATTTTCAGACATTTTCATCAACATGTGATGTGCCTTTGGTAAAAAAAAAAAAAAAAAAAATTAATTAAATAAGCTCCTGTATGTGATATTCCCCACTCCGTGTTCATGTGTTCTGAGTGAGACGCTCGCACTTATAAATAAGAACATGTAGAAAAAAAAAAAAAAAAAACTTAATTTAAGAACTTACAGGTAAAAGACAATATCATGCCCTTACTTGTAAATACAGTCATATTAATGAAATTAAAATTACCTGAGCAGAAGAATTTATTATTTAACTGTCCTGGAAATACTAAATCAATTTCCACTGCTTTAATCTATTTTGGTAAGCTTTTTCTTTGGATGTCTCTATTCTCTGTCCTAGGATCATACATACAATGTGGATCTAAATAAATATGAAGAGTTATGAAGAAAAATGGAAATTTAAAATTATCTTTACACAAATATGCCACCTTTTGATTGCAGTTCACTTGGTTGCCTGTGTTTTAAAAGTAGGAAATGGATACTTTGGGTAATCTCAGTGTTTCTGAACATTACAGTAGTCCCCATTAATCCACAGGGGATAGAATTCTAAGACCTCCCCACCCATCCAGTGTATGCCTGAAACCTCAAATAGTACCAAGCCCTATATCCAGCCATCCTTTGTATTTATGGGAGATTGGCTCCAGGACTCCTCTGGGATACCATAAACAATCAAGTTTCTTATATAAAATGGACAAAGGAATTTTTCACATCCCAGGTGGTATGAGATTTCCTCGTGGTATTCAGAAAGGTGTGCAATTTAAAAATGTGTGAATTATTTATTTCTGGAATTTTCTATTTAGTATTTTTGGACTGCATTTGACCATGGACTAACTGAAACTGAGGAAAGCAAAACAGCAGATAAGGAGGAAATACTGTAATGTCAGATTGTCTTAGCCCATTTTCTGTTGCTGTAACAGAATACCACAGACTAGGTAATTTATAAGAAACAGAAATTTAACGGTTCATAGTTATGGAGACTGGAAAGTCCAAGATTGAGGGGCTGCATCTGGTGAGGGCCTTCTTGCTGTGTCACCCCATGACAGGAGACAAAAGGAAATAAAGATGGTGAAAGAGTAAAGAAAAAGAGAGCCTAACTACCCCTTTTATAATGAACCGCCTCCTGTGATCAAGCATTAATCCATTCACTTTGTCCTCATGGCCTAATCACTTCTCATTACACCCCACCTGCCAACATAGTTGCACTGGGGAGTCAGTTTCTAACACATTCTGGGGTTTACATGCAAACCATAATACTAATGTAGTAACTAAGAAAGAGGAAAGCAACAGATAATAAAAGCTGATATTTACCATTGTACACTTGGTACACACTGTGCTAAACCCTTTTCATGCATTTTCTCTTTCATTCCACACACCAACTCTGTGAATCAAGTAATAATTTATTAGTTGAAGGTTTTCTTGTCTCCAAGTTATAGAAACCAACTCAATAAAAAATAACTGGTAGTGACTCATTTAATCATCATAAATCAATATGATTTTGAAGTAAAAATTATTCTGTCCACTTAAGTCAAGAGAAAAAAAATGGAAGCAGAGAGTTTAAGTGTCTTGTCCATGGTTACTGAGCCAGTAAATTCTGGAACTGAGATTAGAGACCAAGCTTTCTGAACTAGTCTACATATCCAGTCCAAGCTAAAATAAGCAAAGACAGAATAAAATTTATTATATGAATATAGAGATGGAATTTCATAGAACCCCAGAATGAGAATACAAAGATGTTTACAGAAGGGAGCTACAACTAGAAACAAAAGCCCTCTCAGTATTTTCTCTGTTCAAGTGATGTTTCATTCTTCCTACCGTGTCCTGATAGACAACGGATTTTGAATGAACATTGTAGAGTCCTTCTCCCAAAAAAGAGCTGAACTATTCTTAGATTGAAGCTGGGGAAGAGAAACTGACTATCCAGTTTGGCTAAGAGAACCACCCCTATCCAGTGGTTCTAGCCAAAAGTATGCCATGCTAGCCTGTCTGCTCACTGATCTATCTGCAGATCAGAAAGGAGCTGCCCACGAAGGAAGAATTATGGCAGGCTGGGAATATACCATGAAATTTGTAAACTACAGGTATTCATATTCTCATCCTACTGGTGAAAAAACTGCACAGAGAAAATAATTTGTGGGGTCAACAAAGTTGGAACTCAATAATTTGTGATTACCAAAGCAAGAACTCAAACCAAGGCGTATTTAATGCCAGAAAGTGTTTTCTTAAACTGCCATACATTTCTATTAAAAAATCTTTTTTAACAAAACCAAAAATAATGTCATCTATATTGACATAGTAATGCATTCAGTTATTAAATGACCTGACTTGGTAGGCTGTACTCAAGAATAATTTCACTTCTTCTAACCCTGACTAAAGAAATGGTCTGTCAGATTTCTCCTGCCCTCTTATTTTGTGACAAACAGGGAATATCCCATAGTTCTCAGGTCACTTGTATTGAAAAATCTAATCCAATTTGAAACTTCACTCCTATATTCAATTTGAAACTGTCCACACCCTTCTGCCTTCCCTTGGATCCACTTCCTCCTCAAAGTTAGAGTCTTCAAGTTCACATCAGGATAGGAGGAATCAGAAAAAGCATCAAAAGTCATATTATTTAGCAGGTGTTGATTTAATTCTGCATGGGCAGCAAATGCATTCTGTCACTGCAGCTACATCAATGGTTTGATGGTGATTCCCCACACCACCTTTCCCTGTCTTAAATTGTGCACTGTCAGCTAATATCCTGCAAATTCTCTTTAGCAGCTCTTGGGGAAGTGCATGCCTGCCCTTTTTGGCTGGTGCACATGACAAGTTAGAGATGTTATTAGACAAGATTATTTCTAGATGACTTGAGCCTTGCTACCCTCCTTATCATGAATTGGATCCCAGAAAATCTCAGGCATCACTGTCCTGCCAACTAAGAGAAGTGTAAGTAAACCCATGGGTGAATTCTCACTCTTTTCAATAACTTTGCAGGCTACTCCAGCTCTCCAGCTGCCTTCAAGATTCTCCCAGCAAGAAGCAGGCTCCAGTTTCCATTCCCTGCTTCCTAACTGTAGAATGTCAAAGGCAAACAAGGCTAGACATTATTTAAAGCAGTGAAAACAGATTTTATTCAGTACTGACAGTAGGAGAAGAGCTGAGATTTATTCTGACTTGTGTAGAGGCAATTGAGTGTTTTTAAGTGAGAATAAGTGAGGGGGAAAAGTATGGCCTCAAGTGGAGCGACAGAAGTGAAAAATTACTAAGGATTTGTCAATGTAAATGTGATTAGGCCAGCTGTGTCTGCTAGCTAGCAACTCTCCCAGGTCAAGGTTCTGTCCTCTCAGAGAGGATAGAACAGAGGTTCTACCCTTCTTGATTACATTTCAAAGAAAAGGCTCTCTCTGTCTTTAAGAAAGAAACTTCTGAGTTGCAAGAGATACAGTCATCTCAAAGGAACACAAAAAGGAGTCATGATTATAAGGCTTTTTAGTAAATCCTCTATGAAAGGGAGGTCAGAGGCCTAACTTCAGGCATGGCTGAAGCAAATCAATTTACCTGGCAGTATTGTGCTTTCTCAGGTAGGCATTTCAATGGAGGGGCAGGGGCACCTGTGGTGTCCTATGGACAGAACTTCATGCTGCTAGAGATTCTGCTAGAATTGTGGTCCTCTCAATGCAGAGACTTTTATGGAGTCATTATGTGCTGAGATTTCTGCACTTCTCATGGAACACGTGTCTAGTACTCCCAAAAACTCTCTCTACACAGATAGTAACAGAGAGAGTCGTACAAACTGCTTCAGCCCTACAAGCATGTGTCTCGCCATCAACTGTTTCTGCATGCTGCTTTTGGGGATTTCCTCACTTGGTTTGTGGTGGGGGAGGATATGCCTCAGTGCTTTCTACTCTTAAATTTTTCTGAAGCATCGCTCTCTTTGATAAACTCTAGCTTTCTCTCACAAGATTTGGGGAGATGGTAGCTAGGCCAATGATATGTTTAATACCCATCTTTAGAAGAGGAGGTAGTGTATCACCCATTGTTTGAAGTTTGGAAACTTTAATAAGCATTTTGAGAAAATAGGAAAAGTTATCTTATAGATATTATCATATTAACATAAAGATAGAATGCGTTGTAATCAAAACAGAAATGAATCCACTTTTGAGGATTAATGGTATTTCTTTCTGCAGTTCCTGCCTCTTTTTTTTTTTTTTTTTTTTTTTGAGAGAGAGTCTTGCCCTGTCACCCAGTCTGAAGTGCTGTGGCCTAATCTCAGCTCACTGCAAACTGCCTCCTGGATTCAACGGATTCCCCTGTCTCAGCTTCCTGAGCAGCTGGGATTACAGGCATGCACCACCATGCCCACCTACTGTCTGTATTTTTAGTAGAGACAAGGTTTCACCATGTTCACCAGGCTGGTCTCAAACTCCTGACTTCAGGTTATCCACCTGCCTCAGCCTCCCAAAGAGCTGGGATTAGAGGTATGAGCCACCATGCCCGGTTATTTCTGCAGTTCTTTTCTAATATTTACATTGACTTACGCCTAGTGGCAGAGGAGTTTCAACTATACCCAAAAGGGTTCTGAAGACATAGCTGAATCCTAAAGATTTTGAGATTGTGCCACTGTACTCCAGCCTGGCAACAGAGTGATACTCTGTCTCAAAAAAAAAAAAAGAAAGAAAATAAAAGAAAAAAGTCACGTGGTATTTACAATCTACAACACATATATTGTGATATAAACATTAAATAAAATCATTCTCCATGAATTTTTATGTTTCTCCTCTGACTGCAAGCAAATCTGTTATGCTGGTGCAGTTTCCTGGAGACACATCTATTTGAGAAGCACAAGTTTATTGAAAAAAACTGGGAGTAGGAAGATAGGGAATTCAGTCTCGGTCCAACTCTTAGTTACGTAGCTTTGGAGAAATCTTGACTTTTTTGACCTTCAGTTTCTGTATCTTTGAGAGCCCCTTTTAGCTCAAAATTTATTGATGCCCAGGTTGAGTGTCTAACAAGAAATCGCTTGAGTTCTCTTCAGCCACTGCTCTGTACTTCCTCAGACTAAGGAGCAGCCCATGAAAGTATGCTTCACCAACAGGGATGTCTCTTTACCTTGGCAGAAAAGCTTGTTAGGCTCATTTCTTACTTTGCTACCTGTTTTTTGCAGAATGTGTTGTCTGAGAAGCAGAATCCAACACAGGGATTGTCATGTAGGAATTGCATAAACGGAGCATTCTCAAGATCAGCACATGTGGGAAAAGGGAGGTAGCAGGATTGTGAAGGGAGAGCTTCACAGCGTCCACCACACCAATATATCCCCCTATGACCTCTTGAATTCAACAGTGGAGTATCTTTGTGTTTATCGAATAAGAATTCTACCATGGGCTTCTCTTAGGCACATTCTCTGACGTTACTCACAATCAAAACAACTTCTGAGAAACAAAAGACTTTGGGATAAAAGATGTCGTTTGGAATTATAGAGAATATCTTAAAGTTCATAGGAATTTTTTGTTTCTAATTTGGAGACTTTGTTTCTCTCATGGAGTTTGAAAATATGATTTCTTCTTGCACATGATTACCTGGGGTCTTCACTTGGACTCTCAGGTGTTTCACTGATCTAGATCTATTACTGACTTCTATTCCAAAGGATCTGTGCTTAATTCTTCAAAATACGTTTATTTACCTGACGTATGTCCTTCATGAGCCGATGCCTGCTAATTTGTCTAGCTTTGTTTCCCTTCAACTTCCTGCTATCCAAACCTATAATCTAATTATACTAAATGCATCTTAATTCCCCAACATTTCGTGTCTTCTTGTCTTATGTCCCATGCCCACCAATGTTCCTTTCATGTGGAACAATATTTCTTAACCTGGTTAGCTGTTTTTCTTCCTTAGAGACTTGAATCAATTATCAGTTTTGCTGGGAAGTCATTTTTTTTTCCATCTACATTTCCATAGTATCCTGTGCCCTTCTCTATTTAACATCTTCACTTTTCACAATGTATTAACTTAGTCGATCTCCTAGATGGCAAAATATTAAAGTAAGTGACTTTTGTGCTTTTATATTTTTCTTTCCCTGGCATCTAGCATAGCACCGCAGATACAGGAAAAAACTAAACATTTTTATTACATTTTTAAATAACTGGGGTTTTTTTGTAAATAGGTAAGTAATCATTTAGCTGTTTGGGTATATCTAGCAAGTACCTTGGTATTTAGAGGAAAAAAATAAAAATTTATAAAAATTTCTTCCATTTATAGCAAATTAGAGGCACTATCCCTGATTTTTCCTCCACTCAAACTAGTTCTGAGTTTGAACATATTTTAAAATTTTACATTCATTTCAGTCTGTGCTCTGAATATTCAGGCAACTCTCCTAACTTTAATTCACTGAAGATCCCTTTATAACACTCACATTTACCCTCTCTTCTTTTGTAAATAAAGTATAAAATATTTGGACTATAATATTTACAAATATACTTGAAAAACACTTAAAAAAATTCCCCAGGAAGCTTCCTCATGGTTATCTCAGCATTTAAAACATGACAACTCAACAGCTAGATAAAATATTTTTGGTACATCTCTGAAACTGTGTTATAGTTTCTTGTCCTGAATAAATTGAAAACAATCTTTCATTTTCATATTTCATATATTCATAAATATTTATTACTCTCAAAAAATGCAAACAACTCCACCATATTTTGATCTCAATTTTAGTATCATAAACCACTGAAGATTATCCTCTAGATCTTTATATGATAGAATTCAGAATAAAGACAATGATATGACTTGCAATCATTTTAACTAGAGTGGAAGTAACCAATTCTGTAAATTTTCTAGAACTCCTTTGACAAATTTTACTTATTAGCTCAATCAGATTTGCATAATGTTACATATATATCACATTAAACATTATATATATACAATATGCATATCAAATGGCACATTACAAGGGCTTACTAGTTAATGTTGTTGCTAATTCCCTTCCATTAATCAAATAATAAATTCCTTAACATAAATGTGAATCCCACAAATGTGTTCTAGCCACATATACCTCAACTGCAATGCTCACTGACAATTACATTTAAAGGATATTTATTACATATATTATTTAGTCACAACTTTTTATGTTACTTCTATGATTATGACTTCTTATGGTATTTTATTATCATATTTACTTAAATACATCTTTAATCTGTATAGACATTAATATGTATTTAGTGTACATACTCTGGGATATGTGGAAATATATCCTGTGGTATGTGCATTGTCATGGATGATTGTATAGTTATATTTCTTTCTACTACCATACAAGACAGATGGAAAATGATGACTATTACAAGATGCAATTTAATTACTCCAGATAACAGTTAATGAAATGTTCTATGGCTTAAGCTCTTCCGTAACACTGTCTTTTGCTTTTTCACACATTTTTAGCACCTGGTTTAAGAAAGAATCTAAAAGCTCTATCTGTGTGGATTCCAAAGTGCAGCACATCTGTCATATCTTGGCATAAAATGCAAAAGAGCCGCTTAAGATTACTTCTCATATTCAAATTAGCATGTACAGTGCCAAAACTATGTTCTGAGAAGAACTTGCACACAGTTAACATTTTGGAAAATGAGAATTAAAACAAAAGGAAAAAGAAGGCAAAAGCCAAGGTGAATTTTACTTCTTACACAAGGATTTTATATTGCATTTCTGTTCCCTTTCTAGGTTGAAACTTAAGGTCTGTACACATATTCACATTAAGTTGATTTATAATTCACTTTTTGTAGAGGTAATAAGAAGGCATTATGTGTAACTATCAAAAAAGATTACTGCGTAATCACTTGAAAATAGCCGACATTGAGAATTGCTAAAATGATGAATGTATGACTGTGGACACAATTAGAGTTTGTGAAATCAACCATACCACTGTTCAGATGTTTGAACATATGTTGAAAAGCCCAAAGCTTATGTGTATAGAATTGTTCCTTATTGTAAAACAGTGTTTCCTTCATTTTAAACCCATTTGTATTATAAAAAAGATGTAATCCACATATGTCAGGTTAATTTACATTTAGATCATTTGAAATGCTGTCTTTTAAAATGCCTTCTAATGATTCACTGTTAATATATTTTAAGGCATTAACATCTCACACTAATGCATCTTAAGTCTCCGGATTAGAGTGTTATCTACATTTCATTTAAAGCCAGAAACTTTAATGGTAATTGTGGCCCTCATGCAAACTTCATTTTATATGTATAGAGGTTTTCATCACATTTAATAAATATAACAATTTGTATATTAATTTACAAATATAATACTTACACAGTCATACTGGTCATGCTGATGCATTTTCTATTCTGATCTGTTCCACATCAAACTATTCATTGTATTTTAAAATAATATTTTCAGGGGCTTCTCAGAGGCTTTGCTAGTAAACACATTTTCATTTATCTCTAAAGCAGAGACCTTTTCAGTTGAGCTCATGATCACTCAGATTATAGAGCACTTGAACAATTAAGATTTAGGATTATTTGATATGTATTTACTATGGTTTGAAAGTCCCCTCCAAAACTCATGTTGAATTTTTTTTTTAACTTTTAATTTCAGGGGTACATGTGCAGGTTTGTTACATAGGTAAACTTGTGTCACAAGGGTTTGTTGTACAAGGATTAAGCCTAATATCCATTAGTTATTCTTCCTGATCCTCTTTCTCCTCCCACTCGGCACCCTCCAATAGGCCCCATTGTGCATTGTTCCCCTCTATGTATCTGCACTTATAAGGGAGAACATGCAGTATTTGGTTTCCTGTTCCTGTGTTAGTTTGCTAAAGATAATGACATCCAGGCTCCACCCATTTCCTGCAAAGGATATGATGTTATTCATTTTTATGGCTGCATAGTATTCCATGGTATCTATGTACCACATTTTCTTTATCTAGCCTATCTTTTATGGGAATTTAGGTTGATTCCATGTCTTTGCTATTGTGAATAGTGTTGCAGTGAGCATATGTGTGCACGTGTCTTTATAACAGAATGATTTATATTCTTTTGGGCAAATACTTAGTAATGGATTGCTGGGTTGAATAGTATTTCTGTCTTTAGATCCTTGGGGAATAGTCAAACTGTCTTCCACATGGTTGAACTAATTTACACTCCCACCAACAGTGTTTAATTGTTCCTTTTTCTTTACGACCTCACCAGCATCTGTTTCTCTTTGACTTTTAATACTTTAAAGGTGTTAAAAAAAATCACTCAGCTCACAAATTGTAAATGAGAAGGTTGTGAGCTATAGTTGGTGCAAAAGCCAAATTACATATGTATGAGTGTATATGTGTGTGTATATACATAACAATATACAAGTTATTTTTAATATATGTATTATATATACATAAACCAGATTTAAATTCTTCCTATTATAAAATTAACATTTTGTCATTTATTTTGGTGTTTTGCCTTTTAGAACTTATTGTTTTCTTTGTATTATATGTATTTATCTTAATTATATATCTTGTCATCTGTCTTTTAAGATCATTCACTGCTCGTGGTTTCTTGTATGCTCATTTTTGCCTATTGCAGCAAGTATTTTATTTCATTAAAGAGCTCATTCATAACCATTACTTTTTAAAAATCTGACCTAATCAGTAAATTGTTTGAATAGTCCTACTTTTGTAATTATATACTTTTCCAGATTTTCTCTATGAAAATCTAGAAAATTATATTTCCAGATTATTAGAAATTACACAGTGACAATTTAACTCAATATTTTACTTCTCTTAAGCTGTTATTAAATTATTAATTATTAGTATTATTATTTGAGATGGAGTCCGGCTCTGTCACCCAGGCTGAAGTGCAGTGAAGCAACCTCCACTTACTGCAACCTCTGCCTCCAGGATTCAAGCAATCCTCCTGCCTCAGCCTTCCAAGAAGTTGGGATTACAGGCACATGCCACCATGCCCAGCTAATGTTTGTGTTTTTAGTAGAGATGAAATTTCACCATGTTGGCCAGACTGGTCTCAAACTCCTGACCTCAAATGATCCACCCTCCTTGGCCTCCGAAAGTACTGGGATTACAGGCATTAGCCAAGGCACCTCACCAAGCTGAATTCTTTTCGAGAGGGTTAAACAATATTATGTATGTTTTATATTATAAATACTATAAATTACAAAAGGCTGTAAACATATATGGATACATTATATATATGAATTAAATTAGATTAATTTAGCAAAATTTCAGCCAAGGAAGAGAGATGCTAGATATCATCCACATAAGGGTGAAAACTGACTCCATGAGATCGAGTGACTGAGACATCAAAATCTGAGAGCAAATTTAACTTTATCCACTGATGGTATGGGAAATGATTTTAAGCAGTGCTTGAACCAGTATTATTGACATTTTAATACCCAATGAGGAAGTTGCTTTTCTAGCAACTGTCTTATGATCCTTCGGATTACCTAAAAATCTCAATTTGTTGTTGTTGTATCTCTAAAATGTCTACATTTGCCAATTAAAAAATGCAGACTTCAGATTGAGGACCTTGCAGTAATGTCATTAGTCAGGGCTCTCCAGAGAGACATGACCAATAGAAGATAGATGGATAGATAGATCAGAGGGGATTTATTAGAGGAATTGGTTCATGCAGTTATGGAGGCTGAGGTTTCATGACAGGCCTTCCATGACTCCAAGACACAGGACTCAGTCTAAATCCAACTCCCAAAGACTCCGAACCAGGAAAGGTGATGGTGTAACTCTCAGTTACTGGTTGAAGACCTGAGAACCTGGAAAGCCAGTGGTGCAGGCCCCAGAGTCCAAAGGCTAGAGAGCCTTGAAGTTCTGAGTCCAAGAACAGGAGAAGTTCCAGCAGGGAGAGAGAATTCGCTCTTCTTCTGCTTTTTGCTATACGCAGGCCCTCAGCCAATTGAATGGTGCCTACCCACACTCAGGTTAGATTTTCCCCACCCAACCTACTGATTCGCACACCAATCTCCTCTGTAAACATCCTCACAGACACACTCAGAAATAACACTTCACCAGATCTCTAGGTATTTCTTTATCTAGTCCAGTCGACACCATTGAGAACACACAATATCCATCCTGAATTTAATCATTGCAATTATTTTTAAAGTTACTGTTGTGGTTTGAATCGTTTCCTCACACAATCTGTATGTAGAAATGCTCAATCCCAGTACTTCAGAATGTGACTATATTTGGAGACGAGGCCATAAAGAGGTGACAAAGTCAAAGTGATGCTATTAGTATGGGCCTTAATTCAATTTGACTGGAGTCCTTATAGAAAGGGGAATTTGGACACAAAAGGAGACAGCACGGATGCGGGCTCACAGAAAGATGAGAGAACAGAGAGAAATCAGCTATCTGAAAGCCATGAAGAGAGGCTTCAGTAAGAACCAGGTGGCCAACACCTTGATCTTGGACTTCTAGTCTCCAAAACTATGAGAAAAGTTACATTGTTTAAGCTACTCAGTCTATATAAGACAATTTGCTATGGCAGCCCCTAACAAACTAACATAGTTACCGTCCATTTTTGGAAAATGCTAATGTAACTATTTGCCATAGTGATGTGAAGCTGTCTTTTAAAAATAAATCAGTTTATTCAAAAAAGGAAGAAAACAATAAATTAGAACAGCATTTATCAAATTCTTAAAGTTTAGGATACGTAGAAAATAAGTTGTTAACGTACACATAGGAAATGCCAAAATTTAGAGTTAACATGAGGGAAAGAATGAATAAAGAGACAGAAGATTAAGGAGTTATTAGACAGGCAGGCAATAAACTAGAGTAAAATAGCATCAAGGAAGTCAAAGAAAGAGAAGTTTAAGACTCATGATATGTCATTGTGTAAAATACAAAGATCAAGAAAAATAAAAGTATCTAAAATATACCGGATTTTCCATTAAGAAACAGAGGTTGTGGAAGGCAGTGTGGCACTTCCTCAAGGACCTAGAAATAGAAATTCCATTTGACCCAGCAAACCTATTACTGGGTATATACCCAAAGGACTATAAATCATTCCATTATAAGGACACATGCACACGTATGTTCATAGCAGCACTATTTACAATAGCAGAGACCTGGAACCAACCCAAATGCCCATCAACGATAGACTGGACAGGGAAAATGTGGCACATATACAACATGGAATACTATGCAACCATAAAAAATGATGAGTTCGTGTCCTTTGTAGGGACATGGATGAATCTGGAAACCATCATTCTCAACAAACTGACACAAGAACAGAAAATCAAACACCACATGTTCTCACTCACAGGTGGGTGTTGAACAATGAGAACACAGGGACAAGGGAGGGGAACATCACACACTGGGGTCTGTTGGGGGAGCCAAGGGAGAGACAGCAGTGGGGGGTGGGGAGGTTGGGGAGGGATAACATGGGGAGAAATGCCATATGTGGGTGACAGGGGGATGGAGGCAGCAAACCACACTGCCATGTGTGTACCTATGCAACAATCCTGCATGATCTGTACATGTACCCCAGAACCTAAAGGACAATTAAAAATAAAAAGAAAGAAACAGAGCCACAACCAGACTTTTGGAAGGTGATTTGAAAATAAGCTGAGACAGTGGTTAAGCAGAAAGGGAAGAACAAGGGCAGCAGCTAAAGGCAGAAAGAGAAGCTAGTAAAGATTTTCAAATTTAAGAACAAGAGCTGTCCTAAAAGCAGAAGGAAGGGACTAATAAGAAGGACAAAGATTTGAATTTAAAAAACAGCCTTGTAGAAGTGAGATCCTGAAGAGTTACTGCAGAAAGAATATAATCGAGAATAGAATAGAAAGCTTGGTGGAAAATAATCAAATTGAGGACAAGCATAAATAAATGATATTTAAGATTGCATGGCCATTATGCAGATATATGAATATTCAATATCTAAAGAATTGAGAATTGTATATTCAGTTGTGATATGAGAAACTGAGTTCATGTTTAGATGTAACTATGACAAAATATTTCAACTTAATCAGTTCTTAGGATCCATGAGAGAAGGAACTAATAAGAGTGAAAAGAGAGAGAGTCTCAAGAAATGACCAGTGTGATACCATATGATTTATGCTGTCTTTGAAACATAAACCTTGTGCAATTCACATAGCATAATTATTACTAGGAAAAAATATGTATTATTGAATGATAGATTTATGTAAGCTACTCTATCAATCTGATTTATAAATTTAAAAATGTAAGAAATATCACCTTACAGAGTGGCTTTTAAAGTAAAAATTGATATGGCAGTCGTTAAGCAGAATTTCATTTCCTTGGTATTTGCATGGTTGACTAGCTCATTATTTTTAGATAGTTAAAATATCCTCTTAATCCTGAAATGTCAATGCAAAATATATATAGTACAATGAAGAAAAATAATATAGTAGAAAAAATTAAACTCTGAAGAGGTCTTGTCATATTCTTGCAAGAGAATATTAGTATCTGTTCATCAATTTAGTCATGCTTTTACTCAAAAACATTTATTGAATGTTAAACATGAGCAATTAAGTGGGATATGCACATAAAAACAGAATATTTCTCTACTTTTGATTTAATATTTGTAGTTCCCTCTACTTTTTTGTTTTTTCCCATAATTATGGTGACAAATGTAATATATTAATTAAATTAACAATATACTTCCATTCAAAAGTGTATTAAAGTAGGTCATTAAGAGAAACTAATCATAAATATACTTGTAACCCAAAATACTATTACACACCATAATCATTAATTTTGGATTTCTAAAATATTTGCATTTTATACTATTTTATAATTTTGGCCTTAAAATGTACCTCAAGTAATGTGAGTTCTAAACCTTTACTTGAATAGCCATAAAAATTCACTGTAATATACTGTATTTTGTTTCTTTTCTGTGGCTAACCCTCCCAGAGAATAGGCAGGCAAAGCCTGATATTTTAATAAGTAAGAGAGGAGATACTAAAAACAGACTGATTTCATGTACTAATATTTACTGCCCCTAAAGCATAATGTGCTCTTTTAGCTATATTACAATGTGATAAAATACATATTTAAGATTCTACAATGGCTTTAGGATAATTCAAAATACATAAATGGCTTTAAAAGGCTATATAGTATTATAACCTATATTGGAGGAAATCAGACAAAAAAGTTTCCTATTATAAATACTGGTTACATAATCCCCACACACAGGAATGACAGAGAATTCTCACATAGATGATTGTGTGGAACACATTAACGATAATGCTGTGGTGACATTGCCATCCTTCACATCACAAGATAAGCTAGCTGAGAATAAATTATTTTAATAATAGGTCTTTACCCCATAGTGCTCCACTGGTCATATATATTTAGATCAGAAGAATGACAAACAAATTTTGAAATCTACACATGCTTGCATCACCTGTATAAACAATATCTGAAAGTTGGCCTAAACCGACCAGGTGCAGTAGTTCACACCTGTAATCCCAGCACTTTGGGAGGCCAAGGCAGGTGGATCACTTGAGGTCAGGAGTTCAAGACCAGCCTGGCCAACATGGTGAAACCCCATCTCTACTGAAAAATAGAAAAATTAGCCAGCTGTGGTGGTATGTGCCTGTAATCCCAGCTACTTGGGAGGCTGAGGCAGAATCACTTGAACCCAGGAGGCAGAGGTTGCAGTGAGCCGAGGTAGCACCACTGCATTCCAGTCCGGGCGACCGAAAGATTCCCTCAAAAGCAAAAAAGGAAGTTGGCATAAACCTGATATATGAAGAAAACCTTGATGAATTCTTTCTGTTTTGTAAAAAGAGCCCATTTTCTCTCCTTACCTTCTCATGTCTTTCACTCCCCAAACTTCATGCAGTGTCCTTCAAATAATTAAGACTGAGGTGATTCATTAGCTAGTGTGTAAACTTTCCGTTATAAACAGCTACCATCAGTGAAGTGTCTTAGTCTGTTTTCTGCTGCTATAACAGAATACTGCAGACTGGGTAATTTATAAAGAAAAGAGACTTAGTGGGCTCATGATTCTGGACCCTTAAAAGGCCAAGATTGAGGGACCATGTCTGTTAAGGGCCTTTGTGTTGCATTATCCCATGGTGGAAGAGCAGCACACAAAACAGACGAAATGGGGACTGAACTTGGGAGTGCATTAATTATCAGGAGCTCAATCCCATAATAATTAACCCACTCCCAGGATAATAGCATTAATCTGTTCATGAGGGCTAACACCCCCTAAATGACCATCTCCCAATACCGCTACATTGGCAATTAAATTTAAACATGATCACTAACACAGACACAGAAAATCAAATACTGCATGTCATCACTTGACATGGGGGCTAAGTGATGAAGACCCAGGTATACATAGAGGGGAACAACACACACTGGGGCCTACTGGGGGGTGGGGGCTGGGAGAAAGGAGAGGATCAGGAAAAATAATTAATGGGTATTAGTCGTAATACTGGGGTGATGAAATAATCTGGATAACGAACCCCCATGACACAAGTTTATATATGTAACAAACCTGCACATGTACCTGAACTTAAAAGTTTAAAAAAAATTTCAACATTCATTTTGGAGGAAACATTCAAAATATAGCAAATACATACCAAAAAATCTATTTTTCTAAGTCTTCATTGTTCAAATGCTCTACAGTCTGAGTTCCCACAATCAATATAGTGTAAGACAGTGAAGTCTGTCATGGTGTGGAATATGTATCAGTAACATGACGGCCCTGTCATTCATCCTTGCTTAACAAATGGCTATAATGATCAAGCCAGTTCCCATCTTTGGATGTTGTAATCTTTATGATTTTCACATATCGTAAAATTCATGACAAGCAAATCAATTCTGAAGTTGCAAATATGACAAAAGTCACAGAATTTTGTAATGTCAATTATTACATAAAAGCCACTGTCCGACAGTAATCTAACTGTAAACCACCTAAAAATTAGTTTAAGTTAGAGACTCAAAAATAAGTTTTATGACAGAAATGCTGTTTCGAAACATTATTTGAATAACAAAATAATAAGAGAGGCCCTTGGGAAAAATCAATGAAGTCCTCTAACATTTTCTCACAAAAATGTCTTTGGAGCAAAACATGAAAAGTCAAATGTGGTGTAAATATTGCTATATTGTGCTATTAGACTGATTTTAAGAAGAGTTGTACCAGTAACTAAGATACAGTTTTAATTTATAAAATCTACACATTAAATATAAAATAAACTGATTTTTATAGTTTTTAGTTTCTTTCAAAAAGATAAATTCTTAATCAAATAGTTTACATGTGTGTTCCTTTTTTAAAGTGAGTTTTACTAAGTAGATTATTTTGGACAGAGGGAGATGCACATGCCACTCAGTCCTTCAAATGAAAAACCTGGTACATGTAGAAAAATTTCTGAACAAATAATAAGTGTGCCTAGTAATAAGGTACTTTCTATAAAAAATAGAGTATACTTTGAGTGAGCAGTTGATAAGGCCGCTTGCAGGTTTTTATTAACAGTGACTTATAAAATCTATATATAGGCCTATTCCCTTTGAAAGGCTTTCTCAAATATTATAAAATGTCGCTGATAACATGAGATTTTGACATGGTGATCTTCAGTATTTCAACATCAAGGGGTGTCTGTAAATCATCCTAAGAAATAGCAGGATATCCTGTTACCTGGTTTATTTAGAGATTGGGTCAACCCTAAATTACTTCAGAAAATATCCTGAACAAAATTGTATGTCTGCACATAATTACTCTCATTATAAAAAGAAGAATTAATCTATAAATCTAGATTATTATATGTTCTGGTTAGTGAAATTTCAAATGGGAAAACTTCAAATAGCTGCAAATTTACCATTTCATTCTGCTTATACACAAGCTGCCTTCAGTGGCCTCAAGATAGTGCTCAAATTGAAATCCATCAGGTCATTATCATCAGACGAATGAATCAGCTATACCAAGAAACTGTAATGTCGTGTGCATGTATAAAATTAACCATGATTATAAAGATCAAAGTGCATCACTCGATTATAATTTAAAAACTAGAAAACACAAAGGAATAGTACAAATATGACTGATCTTAATAAAGAGACAAACTAAATTGAATAAAAGCTTGTAAAGAAATAGAATTATGCAAATCTTTTTCGTTTCTATGGAAATACAATATTTTTAAATGATTTTAAGCCATTCCTCTGTGAATGTTAATTAGAAAATGGAAGCATAAGCTATGAAAAGGGCTTTCAATTATTTCTCTACACTTTCTTATGTCAATCTCAAACTACAGAAGAGCTGAAAGAATTCTTATAACTGTATCGCCACCACCTAAATTCTGTTAACAGTTTACCATAAATATTTCATTGCATACCTACCCATCTCTTTATCAATCCATCAGTGCATTTTTTGATACATTTCAAAGCTGCAAGTTTCAGTGCACTACACACCCAAGCACTGTAGCATGCATATTATGGAGTTCAATATTTGCTTACAAATCTTTTCTTACTTTTGAGGTAAAATTCACAAGAATGAAATATTCAATTCTTTGATATGCCATTAGATGAATTTTAACAAATGCATGCATCTGTGTAATACAAATCCCTATCAGACATTAAAACATGATTCCAGAAACTTTTCTTGTGCTTTTTCACAGTGAATCCCTTCCCCAGAACTTCCAGAAGCATGCACTATATTTTTTTCTGTTAGTTTAACTTGTTCTTCAGCTTCACATAAATGGAACTACTATACAGTGTGTATATACTGCTATGCAAGTCTATCAGCATGTTTTTGAGATTCATCTTTTTTTTTTTTTTTTTAGTGTATCAGGAGTTCATTACTTTGTATTCTTGAGTAACATTTCATTGTATATTTCCCCTTCCTAATGATAGACACTGTGGCTACTTCCAGTATCCTTTATTTTGCTACAATGAAAAAAGATGCTATGACATTTCTGGAAGAGTCTTTTGGGGAACATGTGTTTTCATTTTTCCTGGGTAAATTCCCAACAGTGAAATTGCATAGGGTAAGTTTATGTTTAACTTTATGAGAAACTGCCAGATCTTCCTCCAAAGTGATTGTGCTTTTGTTTTTAAAATAAAATATTTCCTGAATATTGATTTTAAGCAACAACCTGCAATGTCAACCTGAAAGTCTTAGAAAGAATACACATGTTTCCAGAAGAGAGACATAAATTATTCTCCATATTGACCCCTTTTAATTACATGCTGTAATTAATGTGCTTAAATAAAATATTTAATGCCAGATAGCCTCAAAAAGTATATTTTCATATATAGTTAAATGTGGTTTAATTTTTAATCTACAAAGATAAGAACCTTAGAATGCATGAAATTTATATTAGATACTAATATATTTTTAAGAAAGAAATGATAGTAATAATTACTGGCACTATGGCTTCAATATAGAATTTGTTGATTAAAGAACAGAATGCAATGTTTATTTTATTTTTTCTGCTCTCTCCTAAAGCACTTGTTCATTCATATATAAATGTACTAATCAACTCAGTAATAATTTATGGAGTGCTTACTGAGATCTGGAACAAGTCAAATATATTTACTGTAGTTATTGGTATAGTTCTGTAACTGTTTTATCCTCTTACTCTGTATTTTTAACATACAATATCTTTTTTGTTTTTAATGTCCCTCCTTTTCCTTTTCTGTCTCCTATTAGCTGTCATTATAACACATTCAGTCTTAAAACATACAGAAAAACACGGTCAGAGACAGAAGTCTTGGCATAATCCTGTAGAAACCATGCATGCATGAACTACACCGCCTTCCAGTTAGTCAAGTGGATGCTGTCTGTGCTTTATGGGACCCAAATAATACTCCAAGAACAAAAGCTTCCCGTGACCTGCAGACTGGCTCACCAAGGTGCCCCTACACTCTTCTTTATGTCCTCACTCTAGCTGGTGACTAGGGTCCTGCACCCAGGGCACTATTCTCAGGTTTACAGTAATACCCACCACCTAACAGAGAACTTTACTACTGCCAAGCCTTGCCCACCACTTGGGACCTCTTTAGCTTCATTTCATGTTGAAACCAAGCCCTTTCAGACACTGACTCCACTGGCTACTCTGTTCATGAACTGGCTTCCAGTCATAGATTACTACCCTTTAAAACAGACATCTGGCACATTTTGACACTCATTTCTGCTGTTATAGTCAATCTCTCAAATGACTTGAAATTATCAGATATATTACTCCTCTACTTTCAGGGCTTCCTGGACGTAGAGAAAACTCTTGTGGTGTCACCTCGTATCTCTCAGGTCTTTGACTCTGCATTAGTATCTGAGGGCTGCTGTAACAAATGACCGTAACTGAGTTACTTAAAAGCAACAGAAATTTGTTCTCTCACAATGTGGACACTAGAAGTCTGAATTTAAAGTGTTGATATGACCTTATTTCCTCCAAAGGATGGATGCAAGAATCCTTCCTTACCTTTTCCAGCTACTGGTGACCCCAAAGCATTCCTTGACTTGTGGCTAAATAACTAATCTCTGCCTTCATCTTCACATCACCCTTCCTCATATATCCTTTCCCCTTCTCGTCTCTTCTCTTCTCTTCAAAGGATACATATCAGATTTAGGGCCTACTCTCATGGAGGATGACCTCCTCTCAAGGTTCTATGTGAATTACGTCTGCAAAGATCCTTTTTCCAAATAAGATTACATTTTTGGGTTCCGGATAGATACATACATTTTGATGGGTCACAATTGAACTCATTACAAGCTCTCTCAATCCTCTTTTCGATTATCTATGCTTCTTCATGTAGGCCTAACCCAATTTCACACTTGAATGAAGAATACTGTCAACTTGCACATGTCTTCTGAAATAAGTTTTAGTGATTATTGTTAAAGTAAAAAATAATTGTTTTCTGATTTTTTTCTAAAAACTAAACAAGAAATTTCATGCAGCATGTTAGCCTTTTGGTTTCGTGGTGATGGGTAGAGTCTAAAGGGAGAGAACGTATCTTCCTTCATCTTCCTACGGCGTGATTTTAGAGATGATTCTTAGAAAATAACTGGGAGTGGGATTTTAAAGGCCCACTTGAGTTTGGTCTCCCACTCCAGGGATTGATCTGAGCAGTTCACGGTATGAAAGAAACCCAGCTAAGGAACATCGATGGAGCAGACCCAGCCCTCAAACTGACAGCAGTCTGCCAAGACTCCTGAGGGTATATCAGAAGAAATGAGTAGGGAATCCGTAACCATTGGTACTTCTTGATGTACTCCAAACCTTGATTGTACAAACTTGTTATTTATTTGCAGCAGTTTGTCTCACTCATAGCTTTTCAAGCTTGGCGCTGTTTACATATTTTGTGGGATCTGTCCTGTGTGTTACAGGATATTCACCAACCTGCACTCACCTAGATGACAGTCATACCACTTGCCAGGTGTAGGGACCAAAAATATTTTCAGACATTGTCAAATGTCCCCTGGAGAACAAAATCACTCCTAGTTGATAACCATTCATCTAGATGAACAGGATTAATATTCACCAGCAAAATTATACCCTTAAATTATGTATGTTTCTGTTACTTTAAAGTTGCTGTGAAGCCATCTTATGAGATGCAGAAGTTTTTCAATTAAAAATACTTTAAAAACCTTTTGGATTCTCTATAGTTTGACAATTTTTTGTTCCATTAAGTGTACCTTTTAGATAGGTGTAACATCTATTTCACCTTTTTGAGGATTGATAGAATTTTTTTCAACGTAATAGGGCTATTTAAGCCTCTTATAT
Organism: Cebus imitator; assembly: GCF_001604975.1. NCBI lineage: Eukaryota > Metazoa > Chordata > Mammalia > Primates > Cebidae > Cebus > Cebus imitator. The sequence continues at coordinate 9,287,428 of NW_016107351.1, read as the reverse complement.
TCCAAGTCATTAATTTTAATGGTTAAGACATTGTTTTATGGCACTCTCAGACAGCAGAGGTGCTTGCTGATAATTCTACTCCTGTGTGAGGAAATATTTTCCTTGGTAAAGAAAAAACATTCCTTTGAATTTAGAAACATTTCATTTCTAAAGCTCCATTTTATTTAAAGCTCCATTAGCCCCAACATATTGAATAATAGCTCACTATTTTGCCCCACATATGATTCATTTGAAGAAGTAGAAAAGCTCATAAAAATATCTGACTGGTATTTATAGACCGTCTGTTTCTCTATAATACAATGGGAAGTGTTTCTAATTAAACAGGGATAGAAAGGAAGCAAGCAAACAAAAGACGATGTGAAACCACAGCCTATCCTTTATTTCAGATACTTTCCTATCCTTACTTGAATGGATAATACTGTAAAGTTATCTATTTATATGTCAACTCTCCTTCATCTGGCAAAACCTGTACTAAAATATTTTAAGTTATTATTTAAGAAGCATATGATTAAAAGCTGAATCACATTGGCTTTTATGTTTCAGATGCCAGAAAATTCCAGAGTTTGGTAAATTTCTAAGAAGTTGGATCAATTTGGGCAGTTTCAGTCCAATAAGACATTTATTATAAAAATATGATTAGTGGACAAAGATAAAAAGACCTACATGAACGAAGTATACACTGCGTACTCACTATTCCCCCCTTTGGAGACATTCTTTTATATGGTGTTTCCAGGTTTTGTGTGGACTAACATATATATAATTCTGAGGGAGTGGGCCTCTTAAAAAAATAATACTATCAGTACTAATATAAGCTCTCAGTCACAAAAAAAAGGATCTTGCAAATTGATAGCCCTGAAGCTTCACCTTCCCAGCCACTGCCTTTATCAGGATCCACTGTTTTTTCTGCTTCTCTCCTACTCCACGTCAAAATACCTCCAGGAATTCTGAGCCATAATGAACTCCAAGTGTGACACTCATTTCCAACAGCTCTGAGGAAGAGACGGGACAGAATGACACACTGGCACCCTTTCTTTTTGGTGTTTCCTTTACTTACCATAGGCTAGTATGCAATACTTGGATTTTTTTTTACTTAATGTTTTAACTGTTATTGAGCACATTGTACAGAGTTATATGTACCTGCAATAAACATTTAGGTGCAGTTTTGTGTGGACATAGTTTTGAAATCCTATCAGTAATAACAGCATTTTTTTTCATGTTTGTTGGCCACGTAAATGTCTTCTTTTTAGAAGTGTCTGTTCGCATCCTTCACCCACTTTTTGATGAGGTTTTGTTTTTTCTTATAAATTTAAGTTCTTTGTAAATTCTTGATATTAGCCCTTTGTCAGATGGGTAGATTGCCAAAATTTTCTCCCATTCTGCAGGTTGCCTGTTCACTCTGATGATAGTTTCTTTGCAGAAGCTGTTTAGTTTAATTAGATCCCATTTGTCAGTTTTGGCTTTTGTTGCCATTGCTTTTGGTGTTTTAGTCATGAAGTTTTTGCACATGCCTATGTCCTGAATGGTATTGCCTAAGTTTTCTTCTAGGGTTATGATTGTTTTAGGTCTTACGTTTAAGTCTTTAATCCATCTTAATTTTTGTGTGTGTGTGATCAAGTTTTGCTTCTGTTGTCCAGGCTGGAGTGCAATGACAGGATCTTGGCTCAACGCAACCTCTTCCTCCCAGGTCCAAGTGATTCTCCTTCCTCATCCTCCTGAGTAGCTGACATTACAGGCATGCATCACCATGACTGCCTAATTTTGTATTTTTAGTAGATACGGGGTTTCTCCATGTTGGTCAGGCTGGTCTTGAGCTCACAACCTCAGGTGATCCACTGGCTTGGCCTCCCCTCCCAAAGTGGGATTACAGGTGTGAGCCACCATGGGCAGCTGAGTGAATTTCTGAGTAAAATTTAAGGAAGGGGACCAGTTTCAGTTTTCTGTATATGGCTAGCCAGTTTACCCAATAGTATTTACTAAATAATGAATCCTTTCCCCATTGCTTGTTTTTGTCAGGTTTGTCAAAGATCAGATGGTTGTATATGTGTGGGTTATTTCTGAGACCTCTGTTGTGATTCACTGGCTTATCTATCTGTTTTGGTACAAGTACCATGCTGTTTTGGTTACTGTAGCCTTGCAGTATAGTTTGAAGTCAAGCAGCATGATGCTTCCAGCTTCATTCTTTTTGCTTAGGATTGGCTTATTTATACACGCTTTTTTTTTTTTTTTTTTTT
>NW_016107351.1:9266320-9285179 GCF_001604975.1 Cebus imitator | reverse complement strand
TTTTTTGGATCCATATGAAATTTAAAGTAGTCACTGGTCATTATAGAAATGCAGATCAAAACCCACAAATAAGATACCATTTCATGCCAGTAAGAATGGCGATCATTAAAAAGTCAGGAAACAACAGATGCTGGAGAGGATGTGGAGAAATAGGAATACTTTCACATTGTTGGTGGGAGTGTAAATTAGTTCAACCATTGTGGAAGACAGTGTGGAGATTCCTCAGGGATATAGAACTAGAAATACCAACTGACTGAGCAATCCCATTACTGGGTATATACCCAAAATATTACAAGTCATTCTACTATAAAGACACATGCCCATGTATGTCAATTGCAGCACTATTCACTATAGCAATGACTTGGAACCAACCCAAATGCCCATCAATGATGGACTGGATAAAAAAATGTGGCACATATACACCATGGAATACTATGCCACCATAAAAAAGGATGAGTTCATGTCCTTTGCAAGGACATGGATGAATCTTGAAACCATCATTCTCAGCAAACTAACACAGGAACAGAAAACACATGGACACAGGTAGCAGAACATCACACACCAGGCCTGTCATGGAAAGGGGGCTAGGGGAAGGACAGCATTAGGAGAAATATCTAATGCAGATGACAGGTTGATGGGTGCAGCAAACCACCATGGCACATGTATACCTATGTAACAAAACTGCACACTCTGCACGTGCATCCCAGAATTTAAAAAAAAAAAAAAAAAGCAGTTGTACAATAGCCTGTCTCATGGTACCTCACATGAAATTCTGTTAATAAAAGCTTCCTCAGGCACAGTGACAAAGGAGTTCTGCTGGAAACTGTGTTGCTCAAAGTCTTATCACACTCCACAGCTGACTACAACCTCAAACTGGTATTTTAAGCTTAATTCCTGCACACAGAGTTTCAGCTCAGCTATGGACAACAGATAACCACCAAATGAGAAAAGAAATAAGGGCTCAGAGAAACTAAAAACACAAAAGCAATGCATTATTATAATAGAATAACTTTATATCGTGTGAAATACATAGCTTAATCTGCACACAGCCATTTTTTAGCCTAAGCACAACTGAATAGCTACCTTGTTTAAAGTCTTACTCGTGTCTTTTTGAATACCAACATCCATAGCCACACACACACAAAATAACTAAGAGCGTAATTGCTGTATCATATTATAAAGCTATATTCAGGCTAGTAAGAGTCTACTAACATTCATCCAAAGTAACAATGACATTTTTATTCCCATTAGCAATGAATGAGAATTCCACATCCACATGAGCATTTGGTAATGTCAGTTTTTTGGATTTGAGCCCTTCTAATAAGCATGTGTGGCATCTCACAGTTCCCTAATGACGAATTATATGGAACATCTTTTGTATATTTTTGTTTATCTGTATGTATTTGGGTCAGATATTTACTCAGATATTTTGCCCATTTTTAATGTTTCTTGTTGACTTGTTTTTGAGTTTTAAGAGTTATTTTATGTATTGGAACAGGTATTTTATCAAATATGCATTTTTCAAATATTTTCTCCCAATCTGTGGCTCTTTTTATTTTTTCCAAAGTATCTTTCACAAAGCAGATTTTTTAATTTTTATGAATTCTAATTTACCAATCTTTTCCTTCATAGGTTTTGGTTTTAGTGTTGTATCTTAAAAACTCACTACCAAACCGGAGGTCACTTAAAGTTTCAGAACCTATGTTGTCTTCTAGAAGTTTTAAAGTGCTACATTTTACATTTAGGTCTGTGAGCCATTGTAAGCGTGTGTGTGTGTGTGTGTGTGTGTGTGTGTGTGTGTGTGTGTGTAAAACATATAGAATCTGTATATTAGTCAACTTATGCTGCCATAATGAAACACCATAGACTGGATGTCTTAAAAAGTAGGAATTTGTTTTCCCACAGTCTGGAGGCTGAGAAGTCCAAGATTAAGATTTTAGCAGGGTTTAGTTTCTGATAAAGGCTCTCTTCCTCACTTTCCAATGATGGACTTGTCTCTGTATCTTCACGTGGTAGAGGGAGATTTCTCTGTCTTCTTACACAGCAGCAGTCCTGTTGAATTAGGGCTTTACTTTTATGAACTTATTTAGCCTTAATTATCTTTTATAGACGCTAACTCCAAATGCAGTTACACTAGTGATTAGAGCTTCAACATACAAATTTTGGAGGAATATAGTTCAGTTAATAGGAGTATATATTGTGTTTATATTCACTTTTGCATACAGATATCCAGTCATCTCAGCATCATTTATTGAAAAAAATCTTTTTACGCAGAGAAAGGATTGTCATTTTGTTGAATCTATATATCAAGTTGAAAAGAATGGACATCTTAACACTATCAATTCTAAAATCCATAAGCATGAAATACCTCTGCATTTATTTAGATCTTGCTTGATTTCCTTCATTAGAGTTTTGTAGTTTTCTTTGAATAGATCTAATACATATTTTACTAGATTTATACATAAATATTTTCTCTCCTTGCTTTATGTTTTTAAATTTCAAATTCCAGTTGTTCATTCCTGCTATACAGGAAAGCAATTAACTTTTGTTTACTAACCTTGTATTTTGAAACCTTACTATAATTGCTTATTAGTTCCAGCTTCTGCTGCTTTTGTTTATTCTTTAAGATTTTTCTATATTATGTAATCGGAAAAGGTCATTTTATTTCTTCCATCTGTACAAATTTCTTCCAATCTGTATACCTTTTATTTAATTTTGTGTCTTATTGCATTAGTAGGACTTCCAGTACAATGTTAAGTAAGAGTGATAAGAGGGGACATCCTTGCCTTGTTCCTGATTTTTAAAAGAAAACATGTTTCTCACCATTAAGTATGATATTAGCTAAAGGTTTTCGTAGATGTTCTTTATCAAGTTGAAGAATTTCCCTTTCACTTTCAAATAACATGATATTGTTTCAGACGTAGTATATTTTATGACAATTCATCTCTCTTATCTCTTATAACATTACTGTCGTTTATTTTACTTCATTTTATTTACACTGAAATCACCAAATATAGGTTGCCATTAAGCAAATAATTATCTATTAGAATAGCCATTATATTAAGCAAATACTTATCTATTAGAACAGGTACATATAAAAAGTAAAAGACTTTATTTTACTTTCACATATTTCTTCTCTAACATTTTTCTTTTTTTATGTAGTTATGGTCTATAATATTTTCTTTCCTTTGAACTTCTTTTAGCATTTCTTACAAGTCAAGTATACTATGACAATCCCTTTAATTTTGAGTTGCCCAAGAAAGTCTATTTCCCTTTCATTTTCTCTGTATGTGAAATTTCAGTTTTGCATGTGTGTGTGCACGTTTCTCCCTCAACACTTTAAATGTTCCATTTCATTATCTTCTCTATTGTATAGTTTCTGAAAAGAAATCTAGAGTGTAATTCTTATTCTTTCCATCTTTAGGTGCAACTTTATCTATACCCGCTAGTCCACGCCTGGCTTCTTTCAACATTTGCTGTTGGTTTGGGATTTTCTGCATTTTGAATATGAAATGCAAACCCAGATGTTGATTTTTTATAATTATACTGCTGCTTCTTTGAGATTTTTTGATCTGTCATGAGTTCAGTTTCTGTCATCAATTTTGAAACATTTTATCACTACTTCTAATATTTCTTCTGTTTCTTTCTCCATCTCTTCTCTTTCTGGTATTTTTATTATGCCTATGATATATCCTTTGTGTTTGTGTCATAAAGTTTGTCATATTAAGCTAGAAAAGACTTAGTTAAAATACAAAATAAAGTTACCTCTTGTCTTTCTCATAAATGTTAAGAAAAAAATTGCTGAATAAACAAAAGTTTGTTTTTCTTACCATTACAATAAAGCAGGGAAAGAAACACACTGTTGAATAAAACATCACAACTATAAGCCTCTATGGTCATTCAAGAATAAATTTTCCTTTTGCTTCATAAAATGTACATAAAATTAAAAGGATAATAATGTGATATAAAAAGCCAAACACAGAGACAGCATAAACTTTGTTTATATAAAATGTACTGTCTTTAATTCAATGATTAGCACTCAAATTAATGTGTCCTTTTCTACATCAGAAAAAATTTTTAGGGAGTGACTTGAATGACTGATAATGGGAATAAGCTGTTACTTTTTTTTAGTCTTAAGATAGTTGAACATTTCATTACATTCTAATTTTTAGGCCTGTAATAAATGTTATAGATGATGACTGTAGGTGATGGATAAGTTGAAGTTGGGTTAGAATTTTACCTTAATTACCGACTCAGCAGTTCAAAGTCCAGTTGCTTGAATCGAGCACAACTAAGGTTCAGAAAGCAATAACCCCATTAAAGCACTCTTTTTTATTCTTCTCTACCCTATTTACTGATACAGTCCCAGCTATCTGACTAATTTTATTAAAATTTAAAAATATTATTGCCATAAAATTATCATAGGTTTTTATTTTAAACATCTCTCTCTCTCTGTGGACTGTACAGAAGAGATTTCTGGGGAGATGGCCTAAAAAGATTTGTTATATCTCTATATTTAAATCTGCCTTTTCTTAAGACAGTGGGCTGCAAGTGATACCTTGAGTGGTGCAAAGTTCTCAACAATGAGAATCAGGATAGGAGAGGCTGGACACCAGCATTGAGAGTCTTAGTTCTCACCTTATTGATTTGGAATATGTAGGGTTTGAAAGAACTATCTTTATGGGAGTAGGTGAATTTTTTGTTAGGAAGAGAGTTTTTAACCAGCAATATTGAAATACATGCTAGATTAAAAGCTCAGAGAACACATGAAAATATTTTAAATGGAAAATTAAAATAGAATTTCCAAATTATCATGAGAAAATTTTGAATTAATAGCAACTTAATAAATCATCAAAAACTAAGAAACTGTAGATCATTCCAAGATGGCCAAATAGGAACAGCTCCAGTCTACAGATCTCAGTGAGACCAATGCAGAAAGCAGGGGATTTATTTCTTCATTTCCAATGGAGGTACGTAGTTCATCTCATTGGGACTGGTTAGACAGTGGGTGCAGCCCACAGAGGGCGAGTAGAAGCAGGGTGGGATATCACCTCACCCAGGAAGTGCAGGGGGGCCAGGAAACTCCCTCCCCTAGCAAAGAGAAGCCCTAAGGAACTGTGCTATCTAGCCCAGATACTACACTTTTCCCATGGTTTTTGCAACCTACAGACCAGGGGATTCCTCCTTATGCCTATACCACCAGGGCCCTGGGTTTCAAGAACAAAACAAGGCAGCTATTTAGATAGACACCAAGCTAGATGCAGGAGTTGTTTTTTGTTTTTTGTTTTTTTTCTATCCCAGTGGTGCCTGGAACCCTAGTGAGTCAGAACCATTCACTTCCCTGGAAAAGGGCCTAAATTTAGGAAGCCAAGTGGTTTTGCTCAGCAGATCCCAGCACCATGGAACCCAGCAAGCTAAGATCCATTGGCTTGAAATTCTAACTGCCAGTGCAGCAGTCTGAAGTCGACCTGGGACACTCAAGATTGTAGGGGAGGGTCCATTACTAAGGCTTGAGTAAGCAATTTTCCCCCCACAATGTAAACAAGCCACCTGGAAGTTTGGACTGAGTGGAACCCACCACAGCATGGCAAAGAGTCTGTAGCCAGACTGCCTCCTAGATTCCTCCTCACTGGACAGGGCATCTCTGAAAGAAAGACAGGAGCCCCCATCAAGAGCTTATAGATTAAACTCCCATCTCCCTGGGACAGAGCAACCAGGGGAAGGGGCAGCTGTAAGCACAGTTTCAACAGACTTAAACATTCCTGCCTGCCAGCTCTGAAGAGAGCAGAGGATCTCTGAGCACAGCGCTCCAGCTCTGCTAAGATACAGACTGTCTCCTAAAGTGGGTCCCTGACCATTGTGCCTCATGACTGGGAGACATCTCCCAATAGGGGTCAACAGACACTCATACAGGAGAGCTCCAGCTGACATCTGGTGCGTACCCCTCTGGGATGACGCTTCCAGAGGAAGGGGCAGGCAGCAATCTTTGCTGTTCTACCCACTGGTGATAGAGGGTCTAGAGTGGACCTCCAGCAAACTCTGGCAGACCTGCAGCAGAGGGGCCTGATTGTTAGAAGGAAAACTAACAAACAGAAAGTAGTAACATCAACATCAACAAAAAGGGTGCCCACAAAAAAACCCCATCCAAACGTCATCAGCATCAATGACAAAAGAAGATAAATCCAGCCGGGCATGGTGGCTGACACCTGTAATCCCAGCACTTTGGGAGGCTGAGGCAGGCGGATCACGAGATCAAGAGATTGAGACCATCCTGGCCAACATGGTGAAACTCCGTCTCTACTAAAAATACAAAAATTAGCTGGGCATGGTAGCACACACCTGTAGTCCCAGCTACTCGGGAGGCTGAGGCAGGAGAATTGCTTCTACCCAGGAGGCAGAGGTTGCAGTAAGCCGAGATCACACCACTGCACTCCACCCTGGTGCCTGGCGACAGAGTGAGACTCTGTCTCAAAAAAACAAATGTAGATAAATCCATAAAGAAGATGAAAAACCAGTGTGAAAATGCTGAAAATTCCAAAAAAACGGAACGTCTCTGCTCCTCCAAAGTATCACAACTCCTCATGAGCAAGGGAACAAAACTGGATGGTGAATGAGTTTGATGAATTGACAGAAGTAGGCTTCCAAAGGTACTAACAAACTCCTCCAAGCTAAAGGAGCATGTTCTAACCCAATGCAGGGAAGCTAGGAACCTTGATAAAAGGTTACAAGAACTGCTAACTAGAATAAACAGTTTGGAGAAGAACATAAACGGCCTGGTGGAGCTGAAAAACACAGCATGAGAACTTTGTGAAGTGTATACAAGTATCAATACCAAATCAATTAAGCAGATGAAAGGATATCAGACATTGAAGATCAACTTAATGAAGAAAAGTGTGAAGTCAATATTAGAAAAACAAGAATGAAGAGGAATGAACAAAGCCTCCAAGAAACATGTAACTATTTTCAAACTAATTGTAGGTTTGGAAAAGACCAAGCCTATAATTGATTACTGTACCTCAAAGTGACAGGAAGAATGGAACCAAGCTGAAAAACACACTTCAGGATATTATCCAGGAGACCTTCCCCAACCTAGCCAGACAGGCCAACATTCAAATTCAGGAAATACAGATACTCCTTGAGAAGAGCAACACCAAGACACAAAATTATCAGATTCACCAAGGTTAAAATGAAGAAAAAAATGGTAAGGGCACCCAGAGAGACAGGTCAGGTTAATTACAAAGGGCAATCAGACTAACATCAGATCTCTCTACAGAAAGCATACAGGCCAGAAGAGAGTAGGGGCCAATATTCAACATTCATAAAGAAAAGAATTTTCAACCTAGAATTTCATATCCAGCCAAACCTAGCTTCATCAGTGAAGGAGAAATAAACTTTACAGACAGGCAAATGCTGAGGGATTTCATCACCTCCAGGCCTGCCTTACAAGAGCTCTTGAAGGAACACTAAATATGGAAAGAAAAGACCAGTACCAGCCACTGCAAAAACATACCAAAATATAAAAAACCAATGACATTATGAAAAAACTGCAGCAGTGAATGTGCAAAATAACCAGCTAGCATCATGATGGCAAGGTCAAAAATTCACACATAAAAATATTAACCTTAAATGTAAATCAGCTAAATGCCCCAATTAAAAGACACAGACTGGCAAATTGGATAGCATCAAGACCTACTGATGTGCTATATTCAGGAGATCCATCAGGTGTGCAAAGACTCACATAGGCTCAAAGTAAAGGGATGAAGGAATATTTACCAAGCAAATAGAAAGAAAAAGAAAAAGCAGTTGTTGCAATCTTAGTCTCTGATAAAACAGACTTTAAACCAATAAAGATCAAAAAAGACAAAGAAGGTCATTACATAACAGTAAAGGGATCAGTGTAACAAGAAGACCTAACTAATCTAAATATATATGCACTCCATACAGGAGCACCCAGATTCATAAAGCAAGTTTTTAGAGACCTACAAAGAGACTTACACCCAACACAGTATTAGTGGGAGATTTTAACACCCCACTGTCAACATTAGACAGATTAACAAAACAGAAAATTAACAGGATATTCAGGACTTGAACTCAACTCTGGACCAAGCAAACATGATAAATGTCTACAGAACTCTTTACCGCATGTCAACTGAATACACAGTCTTCTTAGCACCACAAAGCACTTATTTTAAAATTGACCATATAATTGGAACTAAAACACACTTCAGCAAATACAGAAGAACAGGAATCATAAACAGTCTCTTATACCACAGTGTAAACAAATTAGAATTCAGGATTAAGAGACTCACTCAAAACTGCACAATTACATGGAAACTGAACAACCTGCTCCTGAATGACTAGGGAGGTAAATAATGAAATGAAGGCAGAAATAAGTAAGTTCTTTGAAACCAATGAGAACAAAGACCCAACATACAAGAATCTCTGGGACACAGCTAAAGCAGTGTTTAGAGGGAAATTTATAGCACTAATTGCCCACAGGAGAATCAGGAAAGATCTAAAATTGATATCCTAACATCACAATTAAAAGAACTAGAGAAGAAAGAGCAAATAAATTCAAAAGCTACCAGAAAAGAATAAATAATTAATTTCTGAGCAGAACTAAAGGAGATAGAGACACAAAAAATTCTCCAAAACAATCAATAAATACAAGAGCTGTTTTTTTGAAAAGATTAACAACACAGATAGACTGCTAACACACTAATAAAGAAGAGAAGAGACAAGAATCAAATAGACACAAGAAAAATGACAATAAAAATGATAAAGAGGATATCACCACTGACAGAAATACAAACTACCATCACAGAATACTATAAATACCTCTATGCAAATAAACTAGAAAATCTAGAAGAAATGAACATAAATCTGGATAAATACACCCTCCCAAGACTAAACCAGGAAGAAGTTAAATCCCTAAATAGACCAATAACAAGCTCTGAAATTGAGGCAGTAATAGCCTACAAACCAAGAAAAGCCCAAGTCCAGACAGATACATAGCCCAATTCTACCAGTGGTACAAAGAGTAGTGGTGCAATTCCTTCTGCAACTACAGAAAAAGAACGACTCCTCCCTAGCTCATTGTATGAGGCCATAATCATCTTGATACTAAAATCTGGCAGAGACACAGCACAAAAAGAAAATTTCAGGTCAATATCCCTGAAGAACATAGATGCAAAAATCCTCAATAAAATACGGCAAACCAAATCCTGCAACACATCACAATCAAGTAGGCTTCATCACTGGGATGCAAGGCTGGTTTAACATACATAAATTAATAAATGTAATCTATCACATAAACAGAACCAATAACAAAAACCACATGATGATCTCAATAGATGCAGAAAAAGCCTTCAATAAAATTCAACACCCCTTCACGTTAAAAATAATAAACTAGGTATTGATGGAACATGTTTCAAAATAGTAAGAGCTATTTATGATATATCCACAGCCAACATCATACTGAACAGGCAAAAGCTGGAAGCACTGCCTTTGAAAATCAGCACAAGACAAAGATACCATCTCTCACCACTCCTCTTCAACATAGTATTGGAAGTTCTGACCAGGCCAATCAGGCAAGAGAAAGAAACAAAGGGTATTCAAATAGGAAGAGAGGAAGTCAAAGTGTTTTGGTTTGCAGATGACATGACTGTGTATTTAGAAAAGCCCATAGTCTCAGCCCAAAATCTTCTTAAGCTAATAAGCAACTTCCGTAAAGTCTCAGGATTAAAAAGCCAATGTGCAAAAATCACAAGCATTCCTATATACCAAAAAGAGACAAACAGAAAGCCAAATCATGATTGAACTGCCATTCTCAACTGCTGCAAAGAGAATAAAATACCTAGTAATACAACTTACAAGAGACATGAGGAACGTCTTCAAGGATAACTACAAATCGCTGCTCAAGGAAATGAGAGGACACAAACAAGTGGAAAAACATTCCATGCTCATGGATAAGAAGAATCAATATTGTAAAAATGGCCATACTACCCAAAGTAATTTATAGATCCAATACAATTTCCATCAAGCCAACATGCCTTTCTTCACAGAATTAGAAAAAACTACTTGAAATTTCGAATGGAACTAAAAAAGAGCCTGTATAGCCAGGACAATCCTAAGCAAAAAGAACAAAGCTGGAGGCATCATGCTACCTGACTTCAAACTATACTACAAGGCTACAGTAACAAAAACAGCATGGCACTGGTACCAAAACAGATATATAGACTAATGGAACAGAACAGAGGCCTCAGAAACACCATTTATCTAGAACCGTCTGATCTTTGACAAACCTGACAAAAACAAGCAATGGGTAAGGATATATTATTTAATAAATGGTGTTGGGAAAACTGGCTAGCCATATTCAGAAAACTGAAACTGGACTCCTTCCCTATACCTTATATAAAAATTAACTCAAGATGGATTAAAGGCTTAAATGTAAGACCTAAAACCATGAAAATCCTAGAAGAAAACCTAGCAATACCATTTAGAACATAGGCATGGGCAAAGACTTCATGATTAAAACACCAAAAGCAATTGCAACAAAAACCAAAATTGACAAAACAGGATCTAATTAAACTAATGAGCTTTCATACAGCAAAAGTAACTATCATCAGAGTGAACAGGTAACCTACAGAATGGAAGAAAACTTTTGCAATCTATCCATCTGACAAAGTCTAATATCCAGAATCTACAAAAAAAAACTTAAACAAATTTACAAACAAAACAAAACCCAATAAAAAAGTGGGCAAAGGATATGAACAGACCCTTCTCAAAAGAAGACATTTAAGCAGTCAACAAACTTATGAAAAAAAGCTCATCATCACTGGTCATTAGAGAAATGCAAATCAAAATCACAATGAGATACCATCTCAAGCCTGTTAAAATGGCAGTCATTAAAAAGTCAGGAGACAACAGATGCTGGAGAGGATGGGGAGAAATAGGAATCCTTTTACACTATTGGTGGGAGTGTAAATTAGTTCAACCATTGTGGAAGACAATGTGGCCTTCCTCAAGGATCCAGAACCAGATATACCATTTGACCCAGAAATCCCTCTACTTCATATATGCCCAAAGGATTATAAATCATTCTACTATAAAGACATATGCACACGTATGTTTACTGCCCCACTATTTACAATGGCAAAGACTTGGAACCAACCCAAATGCCCATCAATGATCGTCTGGATAAAGAAAATGTGGCATATATACACAATGGATTACTATGCAGCCATAAAAAAGGATGAGTTCATGTCCTTTGCAGGAAGATGAAGCTGGAAACCATCATTCTCAGAAAACTAACACAGGAACAGAAAACCAAACACCGCATGTTCTCTCTCATAAATGGGAGTTGAACCATGAGAATGCCTGGACACAGGGAGGGGAGCATCACACACCAGGGCCTGTTAAGGGGTGGGCGGCTAGGGGAAGGAGAGCATTAGGACAGTTACCTAATAAATACGAGCCTTAAGACCTAGATGGCAGGTTGATGGGTGCAGCAAACCACCATGGCATGTTATACCTATGTAACAAACCTGCAAGCTCTGCATGTGTATCCCAGAACTTAAAAGAATAACAAAAAAAAAANAAAAAAAAAAAAAAGAAATTATAAAAGAAACTGTGTGAAATAAATGATGGAGCATAACTGAATAAGTAAAATTAACATTTTAAGTCATTAGAGTAAATGTGTATAAATTGAATTTTCCCATTAAGATTCAAACCCCAGCTTTAAGACGTTTTTTTCTTTTTTTTTTGAAATTTATGAGAAGTAAAAGTTAAAAATAAAGGTGCACAGAAATACCTGGTAAATATAGCAAAAAAAATCAATCCTAAACAAGATGGAATTTAAAGTAAAAAACACTAAATAGATTAAAAAAGCAATACCATATAATCATACCATATAATGATAACGGGGTACAATATACTTTTAATGGGAACATTATAAACCTCTAGGCACTAGCACTAAAATTTTTTTTAAAAAAAACAGCAACAAGCTATATAGAGATAAAGCTTTTGAAATTCGAGGTAAGTATTTCTGACAAAAATGATAAGCCAGACATACTTATTCTCTTGCCAAGAATGATTAAAAAGGAGAGAACAATGAGAAAAAAAAATTTTAATTTTAATGAACTAGAAAAAAACACAGAAGCCAAAAGCTAAGTGAACTTAAGAATTCAAATAGATAAACGGAGCACAAAAATGCCTTTCACTTTGATAAAATTTGCTTTACTAGTGAACTTGAGCTTTCAAACTGATGGGAAATATGTTTAGGGACAGGAGACAAATCTTAGAACATATTTCCAGTGAAGAACCAAATAGATTTTCCCATCTACAGATAAAAGTGAAATCCTATGGCTGAAAGTATAATGGTGAACTGGAAACTTCAATGTGCATGCGTGCATGCGCTAAGAAAATCACCTCTCTCAACAGCACATGGTTGATGGAAAAACAAAATATTTCATAAAAATATGTAACTATCTTCTAGTCTTTATGGGTTTTCAGCCCAAACTAACACTACCTACATAGTATGAAAATAATTTCAAGCCAGTAACTTTTATTGAATCTCTACAAGTTGGTGATGCCCTAAGACCTGGGTGATATATTATCTTTGGAAATTGCTTTTTCAGGGAGAAACAAAGAATAATGACAACTACAGCCACAAAATATTAAAACTTGCACACACAAAAAAAGGCACCAATAGTAGAGACAAACAGGAATCACAAAAAAAACACAGTAATATTCTTAATGACTTCAAATATTAAAATTATCAAACACATAAAGTAGGTGTGCTTTCTGGCTTTCTGTTCACAAAAGCAAAGACTTGGAACCAACCCAAATGCCCATCATTGATTGACTGGATAAAGAAAATGTGACACATGGAATACTCTGCAGCCATAAAATAGGATGAGTTCATGTCCTTTGCAGGGACATGGATGAAGCTTGAAACCATCATTCTCAGCAAATTAACACAAGAACAGAAAACCAAACACTGCATGTTCTCACTCATAAGTGGGTGTTGAGCAATGAGAACACATGGACACAAGGAAGGGAATATCACACACAGGGACCTAGTGTGGGTGAGGGCTGGGGGCGTATAGAAAGGGGTGAGGGGATAACATTAGGAGAAATACCTAATGTAGATGATGGGGTGATGGATGCAGCAAATCACCATGGCACATGTATACCTATGTAACAAACCTGCACATTTTGTACCTGTACTCCAGAACTTAAAGTATAATAAAAAGTACATGTGCCTTATTATGTTTAAAATTTTAATACACTGAGAAAATGAATAAGAAGCAGGAGACTATTTTAAATGATCAATTAAATTTGAAAATAAATAAATAGGTATTAGGGGTAGCAATTTATTTATACATATATACATAAACACACACATAAATACAGAAACTTCATAGTAATATAGAACAAAGACAAATATACAACCTTAAAATCACCAAAAGTAATAAAAAAATTATCTCAAATAAAAGTTGAGAATTCAATTTTCAAAGGAAACAACGGAAAGTCATTGAATTGCATTTTTTAAATTGAGAGTCAAATTAAAAATTAATGTCAAAAAATCGTTTGTCGCCAACAGATCTTTACTAAAGAAAAATTTAAGTGATAAATTTCTAACTAGAATAAAGGGATTCAGTTGTATAAAGTAATACGCAGAAAAGAGAAGTGCTTAAGGAAAATGGTAAATATATAAATGAATATAAATATTGACTATATATACAACAAAAAATTTGTGGGACTAAAAAGAAGCAAAAGGTAGAATTAAAATATATAAAAGCAATAGAATAATAGAAGAAAAAAGTTGCAAGCAGCAATGTTTTAAGGCCATTGTGTTGTTATACATGAGTTACACATGCAAATTTTAAACCACAAGTAGAATAGTAATTCAGTGTACAAGTTCCAAACTCTAGCACAGACTTAAGGACTCTGTTATCAGATAAATACAATTATATTATGAAATTTTAGCTTATCTTTCTCAGTATTTCATAGAACAATTCGACAAATTACCTCAGGATATAAAAGATGAGAATAATAAAATTAATAGTCAACACTGACCCAAACCATCATAGAATATATATTGTCCCTAATCACAAGTAATATCCCTGAAAATTGACATTATCTGGGCTAAAAAGCAAACCTAATATCATACAGGTCATGTTTTCTGACTAAAATGCAATTATATTAAAAATCAAAAACCGAAAGGTAATTATAATAAAATATTTTGGCACAATTAAGAAATATACTTCCAATAAGTGTATGAAATATACTTTGTATATTGAAATATGCTTCCAATAAGTATATGACATGAGTCATGAAAGATCAAGGAAGAAACTACAATGAAAGATATAAGGTATTTAAAACTCAGTAATAAAATGTTTACACAAAAACCTATTTGATGCAAATAAATTATTAATAGTAAATACAGGAAAACTTACACCCTTAAATGTTTATATTAGTAAAGATGAAATTCTAAAGTTTATCATCTAGGCATTCCACTTGTGAAGGTAGAAAATAGCAGGACAAACTCAGAGAAACTGAAAGGCATTCATTAATATCAGAATAGACAAGCCTTCTTGACAATAAAGAGTAAGGTCTGTGTGTTGGGTTGGTTGGGGGATATTCTTCCAGGTACTAAGTTTTGTTAAAAACTACAGTATCTCATTCTATGTAAGGCACATAATTAAATATGCAGAGATAGATTCATCTTCTTGAACTGGAACATTATCTTGTACATATTTCAAATTCTGCCCCAATTGATCTACAGCTTCAATTCAATTCCAATCAAAATTACTTCAATTCTATTTTGTAAAATTTAATGAGCTGATTCTAAAATTTACATGGAAGAAAAAAAATCTACAAAAAAAAAACATTTAAATAAAACAAGGTGTGAGGATTTTTGTTTCCAGAAATGAAAAATTATTTTAAATCTGTAAGAATTAAAACAATGTTGCACAGACATACAGATTGAAAAATGATGCCAGCAAAACAAACTGCATAGAGCACAAACAAACCACACACAGAGAGAAACATGATTTATTGAAGGGTTGGCAATAAAGATCAATGGGAAAAGGATAAACAGTTTAACAAATTATGCAAGGGTAATTAGTTATCCACATGGGAAAAAGCAAACATACCTCTCCCATTAGGCCATATATAAAAATCAATTACAAGTGGGTCTTAGAAATGAAAGAGAAGAAAGCTACTTTAGCTGAGTATATAAAAAAAATTTCCCTATAATCTGAAGGTAAAGAAGGATTTCTTAAAATAAGGCACCAAAATTGTGTAACAATTTTAAAAAGATAAATGAGACAAAAATGCATTCGTTAAGAATTTTAATACCATAAAGAGAGAAGCCAAGAATGGAAAAAGATATATACATATATATATATATACGCACACATATATACATATATACACATATACATATACATACACGTATACACACACACACACACAGCCCAAAGATAAAGGATTACTATGCAGAGTATTTTTAATTCATATAAATCAACAAGAATAAGACAAAATGACCTATGGAAAACTATGCAAAACACATATATTTCTCAGAAGTAGAAATAAATGGCCAGTAAATGTATGGAAGTGTGTTGATTACTAATTAGAGAAATACAAAATAAAACCACAATGAGACACTGTTTTTCACCTGCTTTCTTCAAACGTCAAGATACCTGGCATAGTTCTAGCCGGTGACATAGGTAGTTACATAAATTTTTACAGGCATAATTAATGGATTGCATGGAGATAAACTCGTTCATAAATGTGAGATTCTTCTCCAGCCTAACTTTGACTTCCATTTTCTTATCTTATAATCTTGTCCTAACACATCCTCAGGCATCCTCCACAGAAGGAAGAGAGAAAATTGCAGTGGTAACCAAAAGACCTGGATTCCAGCCTGATCACTGTCACAAATGGAAAGATTTCAGTCAAATCCCCTAAGATCTTTGGGTTTTAGTTCCCACTTGTGAAATGAGAAGAGCTAGTTTTACCTCAGAAATTTTAAACTGGTAGCACTTGAAACCTGAAAATCTGCTTTGTTTGGCATGCACCATGCCTTTCTGAATGTTTCCAATGTAAATGTCAATACCTGAAGATTGCATGCTCTGAGACTTCACAGTCTCCCTCATTCCACACTGTGTTACATCCTAACTGCTTAATTGATATGATTACCCACTTGTCATGGAAGCAGTGGTGGTGACTTCTGTTAGATAATATCTGAATTTCCTTTCTGAAACTCAAAACACATGTACAGTAGGCTCATATCCAAAAATGTACTTACTTAAAATAAACAAGGCAAAGTAGGATGTTCAGTTCACATGTGTGTTTCACTTTGAGGGTACAGTTTCATTTAGCTTTCCTAGGCAGGTGTTGTTTGTACTAGATGTCTCTCCAGCATTCTCATGTAGCACACCTGCTTACCTACCAGTACCTTCACAGCATTGCCACTTTCATGATCTGTTTCCAATCCAGACTGTTTGATACACCAGGATAGAAAGTTTATCTTGTTGATGCTGTTGCTACATAGCTATTCCTGCTACATAGGCATCAATAAATATTAATTGAATGCAAAAGGGTATAGATGAAGGAAAAAAAATGATTTAGCTCCACTTTCATCTGTGTCTAGCGCAGGGGTCAGCCAGTCTTTCTGTATAGGACCAGAAAGTAAGTATTTTCAGCTTTGTAGGCCATACATTCTCTGCTGTAATTATTCAAATCTGCTGTTGTAATGTAAAAGAAATTCGTTCACACAATTGTGGGGGCTGGCAAGTCTAAAATCCATAGGGTAAGTCAGCAGGCCAGAAATTCTGGTAGTTAATGCTACAGTCTGAAGGCAGAATCTTTTTTCTAGAAAACCTCAGCTTTTCTTCAAAGGCCTTCGACTGATTGAGTGAGTCCCATCCACATTAATAAAGATAATCTCCTTTACTTAAAGTCAGTTCTTTCAAGATGTTAACCATATCAATAAAATATCTTCACAGCAACACCTAGGTTGGTGCATGATTAAATTACTAAGTACTAGAGTATAGCAGAGTGGACACGTGAAGCTAACTATTGCATAATGTCAAGCAACCAGGAGCAATATGTAAATGAATGGACATGGCTATATTTAATTTGAATATCATATACTTTTCATTTATCACAAAACATTATCCTTTTGATTTTTTTCCCAAACATCTCAAAATGTGAAAACTATTCTTAGCTCATGGGTGGGGCATGCAAAACCAGGTGGTGGCCGTATTTGGCCCAGTGGCCATTGTTTGCTCACCACTGCTCTAGCATAACATTGTGCATGTTTTATTTATAGACATTATAAATGCATTATGCTTACTTATATAGCACTTATTTACATATATACTTATAAAGGGCTTTAAACCGGTGCTCATGACGCCTATTCTCAAAACAGGGCTTAAAAGTAATTTAAGTTATTGTGGTTCTGAGGGTGGCGAAGTGATAAGGGAAATTGCAAAAATTCAGTTTTAGAGTTTTTTAATGATATTACACTTATTATTTTCTAGAAATGATTTTCTGTAATGTTTTCTGAGGAAAGAAGGATGCAATAGACGATCTACCGAGGTCTTGCGAGGTCTTTAATTCCAGACAGCAGTGGCCAGCAGTAAAATGATGATGAAATATCTAGATAAAAGGGAGGTGGAATGTAACACTTTCCTAATGTATAAGCCACCCCTTTTCATACTAACTAATCCTCAACACCAGCTTCTGAACATGTGTACATGTGCACACACGCACACACACTTTATTCTATATTACATGCATTACTAATGTTATTACTACATGTCAGGCCTTTAAACAAGCACTGGTAATTTAAAGATCAATGAGACAGGTTTCCTTTTTTATTATTATACTTTAAGTTCTGGGATACATGTGCAGATCAGGCAGGTTTGTTAAGTAGGTATACACATGGCAATGTGGTTTGCTGCCTCCATTCCCACATCATCTACATCAGGTATTTCTCCTAATGTTATCCCTCCCTAAGACAGGTTTCTTTAAGAGTTCACAGGATTTGGCAAGAAAAAAAAATTGTTGGGTATCCCCATTTTCAGAGCTGTCAGCTAAATTAACTGCTTTAATGCCCAAAACTGCTCAAGGTGCAGTTGTCAGATAAAAATACAAGACCAATTAAATCTGAATCTCACATGAGCAGCAAATCACTTTTTTTTTTTAGCATAATATACCTCATACGATATTTGGGACATATGTTTACTAAAAAGCAACTGAAACATACTTATTTTTAAAAATTATCTGAACTTCACACTTGTATTTTTATTTGTTAAATATTGCAACCCTAGTTCAATGAGATGTAGGCCTTATTGAACCCAGTTTATCTCTAAGTAAGGAGATGATCAGAACGATTTAGTTTTTTAAGTTCCTAAATCTGGAATTCCATGCAAATTTTCTTTGAGCTAAAACCAGATAGGGAGACAAAATATAAGGAAATGGAGTACCACTTAGGTATATTGGCAAGGCAAAAAGGATGAAATTAATTTCATCTGTGGAACTTCAGATGGTTAAATGTTTGAGTGAAGACCGAAGTGATTAAATATAAGTAAAAATAAGAAAAGAGGAAACAAATTTGGACTACTTAAATGATTATTTCATCTGAAAACAATAATCATTTTTTCGAAATTCTCTTTGCAGTTAACATCACCATCTCATTACTATATGTTACAGATATATTTTCAATAGATAATCACATTTTCTTGCTCTTTTCAGAATATGCAAATAATTTTGAAGATGCTAATTCCAGTTAACATCAACATTAAAAAGAAGTTCAAAACATGTTATCATGTTAAAAAAAAAA
>NW_016107351.1:9263238-9266250 GCF_001604975.1 Cebus imitator | reverse complement strand
TCAAAGGAAGAAAGCTAAAGAAGCTAAAAGTTATTTCATATATGGAGTCCTTAATGAAACAAGAATATCTATTGCTTCCTGGTTTCTTCTCTCTAGAAGATAACGATAATTGTAACTGACAGTTGAACTCTGATTACATGCAGTGTGTAATTAGTTCTTACTATTCTTGTTTAGGTAGGAAAGACTCTTCATTCCCCCAAACTGTATAACTGCACATTAATATAAACCTCTGCAAAAATTGTTATAAAATATTTTTTCTTTTATTTAAATTATTTAATTCTAAAACATTTCCCTTTTCCTTGTATTTAACCATTTAGTAATTTTAAGTTTGTATTTCAAGTGTTTTTCAACACAAAGACAGACACTAAATCTCACCAGTAACCATCATGATTTCTCTAAAATACATACACAATTTAATTTTAACATGGTAACTTAAGAATTAAGCTGTTTTTATTTTCTTTTTATTTCTTATGACATCATTAGAAGGTTTAAAGGTATGAGATTTAAGAAAAGAGATTCTTCACTGTGAGATTTCTATATACCACAGATGAGACAGAAACAAGGCACAAAGTATGAATAAAAATTTTAAAGGTAAGAAGGGAGATTAAAAAGCACCAAGTACAAATGCACACTTTGATCCAAAAATGTAAAACTTGAAGCAGAAGCTAAAAAGGCGTGGCAAAAAATATCTTCATATCTAGACAGAGTTTAGTCAGGTGGTTCATCTGTAGACCAGATTTTCTTTAAATTATCACAGAATTACTGTTGCATAATTTCAGAGGGAAAACAACTACACGGTCGTCAGCCTCATTTGCTGACTTACTCGAAAGTGTCATGAAAAGAAGTGTGTGTGCTCCTCACCCCCATGAGTGGGAGGGGATAAGAAAACAGTACAGTTAAGCACTCTGTAAGGAAAGCAGTCACTTACTATATCCGTCTTCATACATTTAGTCACTGTTGCTGTTCAGTTTTAAAACATAACTTAGGTTGGATGTGCCCATATTTAAAACACAGCCAAAGCTGAACTGTAAGAGTCCTTTTTGCCACTTCCAGTTTTCTTCATCTGAGAGAACCAATACCTAATAAGGGATAGAGAGAGGAAAAAATGCTCTACCTCTGACTACACAGCTTTGCTTCTGTTTAGTTGCTTTCACTGCAGGACAGAAAGATGTCAAATTTGTTTCTGTTTACAAGAGGCCTCAAGTGATTTTCTAGTACAAGTCTTGGTCCTAGTGATATTCTTTTAAGGGGTCCAAAAAGTACAAAGCAAAGAAAAAGGAAGATATATAGAAATTGCTGTCCAAAAATATGAAGAGGTGCTGGAGGCTGAATTATACTCTCACTTTGCACAAAAGTTTTGAACATCTGCTGTAATAAATTCATTAAAATCTATCCAAAATGTTTTGATCTTATTAATATAATGAAGAGGTTGCAACCTAATTCTCCCAGATATTGTGTATTACATTTGTCTCCCACATTACTTTCTTTAAACATGATTTTGATTGCCTTCCAAAATCAGAAATGTGTGTATGTGTGTGTGTGTGTGTGTGTGTGTGTGTGTGGTGTGTGTATGTATATTGTAACATACATGTAAGTCTGTATACCCACAATCATCCAGGTTTCTGGCCTTTCCTGGAAAGCCACAAAATCAGAAACCTCACATGCACATTCACATGTGACAGCCCTTGGTAGGAATCGCTGCCCTATGCAAGAGGCTTGGGTGCTTTTCTCTGTAATAATCCAACATCTGCTTTGCTTTACTCATTTAAGTAACCTTCTTGGGCCTGAGAAGTATGTGATTATTTTAGCCTGATGGTTATTACCTGATATCACAAGGATACTTTTTAGCCGGGTTTTGTGAAGAGCCTTACATGAGTCTGGCCCTATCAATTTTTTAACTTTCTCATCTAAAATGAAAATGCTATGACTGTCAACTTTCCACATTTAGTAAGGATTAGACAAAATGTGTATTAAATGAAAAGCAATCTGGCATGTAGTAGCTCTCTGACAGGTTGTTTGCACAAAGATGATGATAAGGATGGCAATATGATATTGACCATAAAGTCACTCAAGCTTTGAAAACCAGTTTTTTCCATGGAAAAGGAAAATGAATTTTATCACAACAGAGCCCTTTGGCACTTAACATCTCCAATATAGGATATCAGACCTGCTCCTTTTGATTTTAAATTTCTATAAACTTCCAAGTCTTCATATTGTTTTTAAAGCAGATTTATAGTAGGACAGTAGCCTTTCAATGTCTATAATAAAACTCAGCTAAAATAAACTATGGTTAATTTGTCATTCACTCGTTGTAGAAAAAGCAGATGGACTAAGAATTGCTGTGAAATTCTGAGTTTTTCAAGAACATGACTTGTGACTTAGAGGAGAATTATATCTTTAAATAAAACAGGATGGAAAAATAATCTTAAGTGAATACAGTGTCTTCTCTCTAATAAAGCTTTGTTATTTAGTTAATAGTGATGGTCAATATGTAGCTGACTATGGATTAGAAGTTAAATTACTTTCAGAACATTAAAAATGTCTTAACGTACTGGTCGGCAATGATTTAAAATACATGGTCGTTTCAGTCCATTTGGCTGCTATTGAGGGAATATGTTCTTTTACTGGGTCCATGAGGGGGCGTAGTTTCTAGGGCAAAAACTTGCCAGTGCCATATTTTCTCCTCCTCGCATTGGTCTTCATCCGGGAAATTTAAGGGTTTAAGTTTCACGGGTGCAGGAAGAAACTAAGAGTCAATCACGCCAGCAGAAGTTTAAAGGAACTCCTTTCATTGACCAGAGGAACATAAGGAGATGGAAATTTCTCCCAGGCAAAATTCTCCTGCTCCTTCACCCACACTGGATTTCCAGCTCTCTGGAATTCCTTCTCACATAGTGGGAGCTCTCTTTCCACTCCTGGATTTCCCCTCTGGGGTCCCCCTTCCACCCAATGTGGAAGCTTTCTTTCCTCTCCTGGATTCCATCTTTCTGGATTCTCTTTTTTTTTTTTTTT
>NW_016107351.1:9233166-9263104 GCF_001604975.1 Cebus imitator | reverse complement strand
CAGCTAATTTTTTGTATTTTTAGTAGAGACGGGGTTTCACCATGTTGACCAGGATGGTCTCGATCTCCTGACCTCGTGATCCACCCGCCTCGGCCTCCCAAAGTGCTGGGATTACAGGCGTGAGCCACCGCGCCCGGCCTCTGGATTCTCTCACTCAGTGTGAGAGGAGCTTTCCTTCCCTGGTTTTCTCCCTCTGGGAACCCTTCTCACTCAGTGTGAGAGTGGCTTTTCTTTCTCTCATTCAGTGTGAGAGCTAGCTCTTTCTTTCTCTCTCCTCCTCTTTTTCTCTCTGCCTAAATAAATCACTTTTCTGCAACACTTTTGGGATCTGGTACTTATTTCATGAGTGCAGTGCACCTGGTCTCCTCTCTCACTCTTGAGAGAGTGACAGAGCAAGAACCTGGAGAAACATCCTCTCAGGGGAACTGAGGGCTCCCCTGAACCCCAGAACCCGGAAACACTATGACATATTTATTACTTATTTCTCACATTTTGGGGAGCCTGACAAGTTCAAGAGCTAGGTACTGGCAGATTTGTTGCCTAGTGAAGGCCTACTATCTGGCTTATATATGGTGGCTTCTCACTGTCCTCACATGCTAGCCAGCATTCTAGAGCCTCTTTTATAAGGGCACAGATCTCATTCATGAAGACTCCACGCCCATAATTTAATCACCTGCCAGAGACTACCCCACCCCCATCTAATACCATTGTGTTGATGATTAGATTTTCAACCTACGGATTTGGGGGGAAAAACATCATTCGGACCATAGTAATGTTAGTCACAGACAGTAACAAATTGCCTTGAACATGAATAAACGCTTACTGATGGACATAAATCTTATATTTCAAAATAAAAAATAAAATTATTCTCTAATCAGATTTATGAAATCATTTCAGATTTCACAACTGATTTGTGAAATCAGTTTAGATTTGTGAAATCAGAACAAGTACCAAAAGGCAATTTTCTATTTTCTAGCTAATATTTTCCGCGTCTTTTGATAGTTTACTTCTATTCAAGTAGTTTCAAGTGTTAGCCTTCCAAAAGAGAAAACATGTAAGATGACAGTAGTTCAAAGACTTTTTTTTTTTGCATAATGGTGACTTTTTATTAAAATAGAGTTCAAAGAAGCCAGAAAACTAAGTGGCTTTATGGAGGAGCTCAGTTTTTTTCTGCTTACAGAAGTGAAGTGGGTATTTAACATGCTAGCCTTTTGCTACCTCAATGGATGGTATACCTACTTTACTTTTGAAAAAGAAGAAAACTTTCAAGTAACATTTTATTATTATGTAGGAGGCAAATGGTTAGGTAGCTGTTTTGATCGAAGAACTAGAAGATTCATTTACTCATGTAGTATTTAATCAAGCCTCCATTACATTCAAGGCACTTTGGGATATTGTGGTGAGAAACACGGTCAAGACACTTGCCCCCATGTGGCTTATATTCTAACACAAGAGACAGGCACTAAGGAGCCAGTGGCACAACAACCCAGTCCTGACAAGTGCCATGGAAGACAATAAAGCTGAGAGATGGTAGACCCCAGGACCAGGACAAACAGGAGAGACACTGTGAGGAGAGTTTTATTTTAAATGAGGTAGTCAGGGTCATTTCCTACAACTGTGCAATGAAATAAAAGCCCTGATCTAAGATGGGGATATTTTGCTAACAACTAACATGTATAAAGCTCAAGAAATTAAAATTTAAAATTGTGGTACCAAATTTTTAGAAAAGAAAAGAAGTGTTTTCCCACAAATTAAAGGGAGATATATTCTTACAGGTAAAATTTAAGAGAGGAGACATGCCACACAAAAAGGAAAATTTTAGGAAATCAGACATTGGTTTTGAAGGCTGTAAAATTTTATTAAGTTTTATGACCCACAACTGTTTCGGTCATCCATATAAAATAATTCTGGAAAACAAGGTGAAAACTTTGCATTTCCCTTTAGTTAAAAAATAAGTGTTTTTATAGTTTTTACATTTCAATATTTGAAATATTAAAAATTATGCTAGCCTGTATAATCTGAGTTGTAAGTCATGTTTCACAAACAAACACTGTTATGACAAACTTTGTTTCTTCAATAGTCTGCTAATATTATTAAACAGTATTGAGGGTTCTCAATTTTCCTTCCTTTTTCCATTCAAATACAAATATTTTTGACTGCCTGACATGTGCCATGTCCTGTGTTAAGTGCCAGGAATACAGTGGTAAATGAGGTAAACTCCTTACCTTACAGAATGTCCACTCTATTACTTGGACAGGCTGTGATAGAGAAGGGCACATACATGAGCAGGGCACTAATGTAGCTAGAAGATCAGATCTTATTAGTCCATTCTCAGGCTGCTAATGAAGACATACTTGAGACTGGGTAATTTATAAAGAAAAGAGGTTCAACTGACTGACAGCTCAGCATGGCTGGAGAAGCCTCAGGAAACTTACAATCATGGTGGAAGGGGAGGCAAACATGGTCCTTCTTCACATAGTGACAGGAGGGAGAAGAATGAGTGCTCAAAGAAGGGGGAAGCCCCTTAAAAAACCATCAGATCTTGTGAGAACTCACTCACTATCACAGAGAACAAGATGGGGGAAACCACCCCCATGATGCAATTATTTCCACTTGGCCCTTCTGGTGACATGTGGGGATGATGAGAACTACAATTCAAGGTAAGATCTGGGTGGGGACACAAAGTGAAACTATAAAAACATCCCTGCAAAAGTGCTGTGTCAGCAAAAGCCTAAAGGATGCCTGAGAGGCAGCCAGAAACAAGAAAGAGGATAAACAGGAGTAGGGTAGAAGGAAGGCACAGCGAAGTGTGTACCAGTTGGTGGCACAGCTGGTGTGAAATCTCAGGAGCACAGTGAGTAGCAAAGAAGTGAATTGAGAATGGCAGGAACTTAGAGCAGAAGTGCTAAGGCTGAAGAGGTAGACAGCAACCCCAATGGGAAGATTTTTTTCCTTGAAGTTAAGCGGAAGCTTCGGATGCATTAAGAGAAGCAAGACGTGTTCACTGATGGTAGTGGATCACCGAAGTAGCAGAGACGAGATAAATGACTTTTATATTAAAATGAACAAAATAATGATATGTTTATATGCTGATGAAAATGGTACAGCAGAAACAACAACAAATATCAAAGAATGAAAAGAGAATGGAGGAGTGATGCCCTTGACTGTGTTAGAGCAATGGACTCTAACGCCTTGCCCATGTGTTGGCCTCCCAGAGGAACACAGACGCCTCACCTCTGGCTGTTTGTGGTGTGACTTGTGGGAATTCTCCTTAAGGCTACACTTTTCTCAGTGAAGAGGAAGGTGATATAATTTTGAGGCAACAACAAGCATAAACTAGCCATCTGGGTGATTGGAAATGAATGGGTTAGAGGAATAGTGTAATTGTAGGAGTGATTCTATATGATGATTTCACATGGGGATAAAAATTTGAAAAGTAGTCAATAAAAAACAGAAAATTGCTGTATGTCTAAAGCAAAATAGATATAATTAGAAACATTTTAAAGAAAAGAAATTTTTTTATTTCACACTATAATTCTGCATGGTTTTTTACATTAACATTAAATTACTGTGTTAGCGAAAATGAGTATTTAATACTGAAGGACGTCGTGAGTCTTCCTCAACCAGTGAGTGAAAGAATGATTGAATGACACATGTACAACCATAAATAGAAATAGACAGACAAAAATTAAATTCTGCCAGATCAGAAGTAACATCATAGAAGCCTTTTGCCTTTTTCAAGTGATTCAGAACATTTCTAACAAAACTGAATTGCTTGTAAAATCTGTGACCTATTTAGCAGCTAATTTTCTAACCCTTAGAAAAGTCTGCCATTTAACGTAAGTTGAATATTACAACCTTTGCAGAAGCGACAAGTAATTGCTTTTTTTATCCTATCTACGGGATTTTTGAGATAAAAACACATCTTTTTCAGTGGACTGGAATGCTACCATTTATTCTGTTAGTGGTAATTTTCTGATAATTAAGTAATCTAATGAAATGTTATATGTTTCCTCAGGCTTTGTGAAAATGTAATGTGCATCTTGTTTTCAAAGGTGATTCATTTGCATTACTCCACCAGAAATGTAATAAAGTAAGAAAAGTTAATAAATATTCATTGTGTGTTTATAAATAATAATTGCAGTTACTGTAATTTTTGAAAACAAAAATAGAGAATATATTTTGGCTTTTATTCTGCTACAGGGATTTCTGATTGGCATGCATGAATATATCCAGGACAAAACATTTTTAATAATGAATAATCATTATAGACTACATAATTTACTTTTATTATTTATTAAATAGTATAGGGCAAGGGCTGAAAAACTACCTATCAGGTACTGGGCTTCCTACCTGGGTGATGAGATCAACAGCACCCTAAACCTCAGCATCACTCAATACACCAATGTGACAAATCTGCACACGTATCCTCAAATCTAAAATAAAACTTGAAATAAAAACAACAACAACAAAAAGATTACACAGCCCATTAGGGCAAAGATATTTTTTGGAATCTTTTCTGATACCTGCAATACCCAACTGAATGTTACATTTTCAGTAAATACTTGTAGAGTTCTCTTATTAAGATGAGGTCTGTGCATGTTCTCATTTATAAGCCAGAGCTAAACAGTGGGTAAACATAGACATAAAGATGGCAACAACAGACCCGGATATACCAAAAGGAGTACAATGGGAGGGGATGTGGTTGAAAAACTACATGTTGGGTAGTATGCTCACTACTGAGGTGATAAGATCATTTATCCCCCAAACCTCAGTGATAAGCATTTTACCCATGTAACAAACTTGCATGTGTACCCCAAGCCTAAATAAAAGTCAAAAAAAAAGAAAATGAGGTTTAAACCTAATCTTTTGGCCTATTTTGGTTGGTGTTAGAACTATGACTATTTGTGAATAAGTAATAATTTTGCCCTCAGGTGTTCAATACAAGGGAAGATTACACATGTATGGAACATATGCATTCGTGACAAGTTTCCTGCAATGTATAAAATTTTATTTTAAACTCTAAGATATCTTGTCCTTTGGGGAATAGGGGGGCATAATGTGCCACTTTAACATTGTTAACAAGGGAAAATATTAATCCAATTATTTTTTCCAATTGATAGTATTCTGGGTATTTTAATGGATCAAAAGTGTTATTAATAGAAAAGGCTTGAACCACTTCAGATTTATTCAAACCCATCTCATTTCTCCCCAGTACTTTATCCAATATTTTTATGCATTCATTTTGTTTTATCTCAAGCCTCAGATTTGATAACGTCTTCCTAGTGTGTTATCTGTATACAATTTGGAAAATAATTTTCTTCTGTCCACTTCCCACTTCATTCATGTATTTATCAATTTTATAGTGCATTCCCTCTTTGAACATGCTTAATTCACTGTCTGCAATGTGCAAAGTAGACAAAAATCCTAGCTCTCATAAAGATTTTGTTTTCCTAATCTGTCCTCAATGCCTTCAGAATCAGTTCCTAAGCTCCAGTGCCAATTTCTGCCTAAAACACAAGTGTAAATGAAGTCTATAGGAATAAGAAACAGGTCATTAATAACAATTAGCACTCTGAAAGCATAGAATTAAAAATTTTATAACAATTCACTTGGCACCAATGATATTTTATAAACACTGAAATGTACCTTTTTTCATTTAATTAATCACTAATTCAACATTTTTGGAAATGTGTGAATATCAATCTAGAATTTTATGGGAGATAACAAGCTCATAGTTTTATATCTTAAATCTCATCACACAGTTG
Organism: Cebus imitator; assembly: GCF_001604975.1. Lineage (NCBI taxonomy): Eukaryota > Metazoa > Chordata > Mammalia > Primates > Cebidae > Cebus > Cebus imitator. Next base: position 9,257,336 of record NW_016107351.1, on the reverse strand, counting down.
ATATTTTGCTTATTTCAAAACTCCAAAAGTTAGTTTGGTGGTTTATACTGTGATTTAAAACTGGCATTTTAGGTCTTTTTAAAAGTGTAATTTCGTGAGTCTCATGCTCTGCCAGTTTTAGTGTGGAATTAGCCCAAGGTAGTTTTATAGCAATAAGGGATGTCTTATTGAAGAAGCCTGCAAGTATTTTATGTTTTATTCTTATATTTCTTACTCCAAAACAATTGACAAAGTACAAACTGTACCCAAGGGAACTAGCTCTCAAGTATTATCTGAAACTATTTGGACATACATTCTTTAGTTTTTAAATAAAATAATATGCATTCCATTCTTGCACTAGAAAAATTATTGAGTTGGTTTTAAATGAATCAATATACCATACCGGAGGCTTTGGATTGCTTTTTAATGCCAAGGAGATGTCTAGTAAGTCTAAAAACTGACTATTACAAGTTTATTGCCACACTATGGGTACAATTTCAAATTACAAAGCAAGCAGAAAACTAAGAAAAAAAAGCCAACATTCTTGCCTAGAGAGGCAATTGTGAACTTGCTTGAAGGCCAAACTTGGTTTATAAATTTTGGTCTCCTGGTAATAATGATTTAATATTATTTTAAGAGCATGAGCAAAGAACTACTGGTGTCAGGAGTAAGGGATTATATATTACTTACATAACTTTTTTATTATTAGTGCTTTTCTTTTGCTGCGTTTAAAGTGCTTTTTAAATATCCTCCTGACAATGCTAAAAACTCCTTTGCTCGCCATGTCAATTCCTTCCTTCAGAGTAGGAAAGTGAATTCAAAGTGTGTTATGGGCCAAAGGTCACATCTCTGATTCCTAGTAAGAGTAAGGGGATGATGCTCAGACACAGTGCTAATGTCTGTCATCCCCCTCTTTTCAATCTGTAGAGTTAAGCATATAGGCTCTAGCCATGATATATGTAAACTCATTAATGTGATTTACTACATAATGATTGGTCACCATGTATTTAAGCAACCCAAACTAATTCCACTCAGGTAGAAAAGTACAGAGTCAGGAGCAATTTAGATAAAACAAGGACTCTGTTGTCTTCATATCACTAAACCAAAGAAATGGCCTGGTACAGGTTAAATTCAAAGATGATTAGCTCCAGAGCTGAAAACATCATCAAAATACCTTTTTATTCAGGATCCTTAATTTTGTTTTTATCTGCTGGTTATCTTCTTTTATCTAGGTAGATAGCAATGCAACCAGAAAACGAAATTAGATGGGCTTCCTAGTAAAATACACATCCACATTCACACTAAAGTAACTGTTTCAGAAAAAAATTAACAGCTGGAAAACTTATAACCTGTGTCACTCCTTTCATAGCATTGGTTTTTATTCCAAGGAAGAAAGACAAACCTAGGGAAGAATACTGATTGGCTAGGTTTGAGTCACATGCTTACTGCCATTGACCAATGATTCTGCTACTTCAATTAACCAGCCACATAACAGCCACATGGAACCAAGGGTTGGAGTAAATGGAATACAGTAAAAGGAGAATTAAGTAGTCTGTCCTAAGGATGTGAGAGTTTAATATCGCCCCCAAAAGGGGAAAAGCTTCTGGACAGATAAAACATAGACAATCACTGAAATTATAAAGTGAAACTTCTACCACTAAAGACTTAATTGCCTCTAAAGTATCAGAGAAATCAAGTTATGCCTGAGAGAAAAAACAAAGCATGGAAAATTAAATAGATGTAGCAAGCGTGAATCATAGGAGATGAAACCACACAGGGCTCTTACAGCACCTGTCATAGTAGTATTTCATAAACATAAGTCTCAGTAAACATTATTTGATGAGGATAACCAAAAATTATCTAGGTGATTAGCAGTGCAATCAGCAAACTAAATTAAATGGACTTCCTAGAAAAATATGTCATGCATATTCATATGAAAGTAATTAATTCAGGGGTTAATGACATTTCACAAAGGGAGAACTAATTAGAAGAATAATTTAAAATATAATCTCATTAATGCTGATTAGCTTTATAATAGTTTATAAAGGAAGACTAAAGAAATCAAATAGTAAGAGAAATGGTGAAAATCATCTAACAAAATAAGAAAAATATGTGAAATTGTCTCATTTAAAAGAAACAAATTAGCTTTCCTTCTGAAAGCGAATAGAAAACAAAAAAAAAAAACAAAAATGAGAAAAAATGGATGTTTTCTGGAAGTCAATAATTTCTATTAACTGTTTTATATATTAATTACAGTTGTTATAGAATACTTCAATAATTATGAACAAAATATACAGTTTTGCTTTCTTTCAGGGATAAAATTACCAAATCATGTAAATTATGAATAATTTAAAGTAAATTATTTGTAAAATCTATTCTTCATAATTTGATTTCAATTAAAATATCATTAATAGTGTAGCCACAACAACAAATAATAATGGAGGGAGAATTTTCAAACTATTACATCTTTCATATCAGATTATGAGGAATTTTATTTTTAACTCAACTTTGCCATAAAGTTAAATGGACAATATACTGAAAGCCTACGTTTATTTATGTAATCTTTTTCAATAATGGTCCTTAAAATATAAATTTCTTTCTACATAAATATGTAACAGTAAACTTTAAACTCAATTTTAAAGCACTTTAAAAATTGAACAACAAATTAGATATTAGAAACAAACTGACTTTGAGAGGTATTTTCTTAAGAAAAATTAGCATCATATTTAAAGGCACCCACTTCCTCAGTTAGAGAATTCAGAAGTTTATTTTCCATGGTAAAAATCCATATTTTTAAAAATTTGAATGAAAAAGGATTGTTTTCATTATTCTCCAAAATAAAAATGAGTGAATCAGATTCCAAATTTCAAAACAAAACTTCCCACATATTTAGTACATACATAAACACACACAATCATGTGATATGTTAAAATTTATTCTTCTGTTATGCAAATGGTATCTTGATATGAAAAAGCTTATCAAATTATTTTTATCTTAAAGAGCCACAGAACTATTTGAAATTAGTTGGAATACTCAAATTGCCTTTTTTCTGGCCTTTCTGTTCCCACCCTTTACTTCCTTTTGTCTCTTCTCCAGCAAGAAGTCAAAATCCAATATATGTAATTCATATAATACTTTTTGGCTTGAAGCACTGCTGGGGTTCTCCCTTTTATTCAGAGTAAAAAATGAAATTCTTGCACAGTCCTCTAAGCCCTGCCTTATCTGGTGTCCCCTTTCTGATCCCATTCCTCCCATCCCCACTGGACCATACTATTCCTGCCACACTTGCTTCCTACTGATTTGCCAGCCACAAGGGACTGTGTGCCAACTGCCTTTACTCTAATGTCACCTTCTCAGTGAGGCCAAACCTCACCATCATATTTAAAATTGAATCTCACCACCCAAACATTCCTTATCATCTCTTACCTGCTCAGTTTTTCCCATGGCACTTATCTTCTACTATGGGATATAAGTTATTTATATGTTTTCTTTATTGCCTTTCTCCCTCTGCCAGAATGCAAACTCCAAAAAAGGCAAGAATATCTGTCTGTTTTCTTCCCTGATATATCCCCCATTTTAGGTCCTCTTAGTTTTAGGTCTTCTGGAGATCTAGTCTCTGGGGATTTGGGCTCTTATACTAGCCACAGTTGCTATTGGAATAACCAAGTTTGTATGTCTAACTTCACAGGGTACAACGTGACAACACCTTACCTCATGCCCATCCTGTGCTCGTCTTACCTGCTACTCCCTGGGCTTCCCCACTGAAACTGATCCAGTGAGATGCTCCAGTGTTCTTTATGCTCTGGCATGTGCAATTCAGAAATGTAGGGAAACTAACAATCTTGCTATAAAGAGACAGAAGCTAGTGAATAAATTATTTCCCCTTATCAGACTATCTGGAGAAGTAATTATTTACATATGCTCTCACGAAGCAGCACATAAAATGAGGCAAAAATTTATCCTTGACACTCAGCAGTAGCCAGATTGTGCAGCCCTGCATTGGTTTTCTCTCCATTCCTTCTTTACTGCTGTATTCCCTCACCTCTGCTCCCTGGGATTCTATTTCCTGAAAAGGATAGAAGCACACTAGCTTTTGTCTGAGGCTTTGCTTTCTGGAGAACCTAGGTTAGGACAGCAGATACTAAATAAGTACTTATTTATTGAATAAATCAATGAAAATTAATAATACCAAATGGAGACATAGAAATTTTGAGTGAGTTACATTTATGTCAGTATACATACCAAAGAATCAGACATGATATCAAGCCTGAAGAGAAAATACTTATCCAGGAGTAAATTTATAACAAGAAAACTAACATAAATGCACAATATGATCTAAATTTGTTTCTTTACACATGGGAAGAAAATAAATCTTAAACTGTAAAACATAAAAAAATCCCTCAGTACCTTAAATGCAGTATTTTTGTGGTGGGTATTTCTAACAACTTTGCAAAGATAACCTTCTTTGTCTACTAGTTTTAGAAAAAAAAAACAACTCTCAAAAATCCAACATGAGTTCTTATGGACTCATGATTATGTGATTTATATATCCACTAGATATTTTACCTTTTTTTCTTAAGCAATTTTATCATCCATCTAAAAAATATGATCAAGACAGGCATTGAGATAATAGAATAAATTATTATATGTATTTTAGTGAGTTATTATCTTCATTTTAATTTAGGACAAAAGTCTTTTACAATAAATAATTGACTGAGATTTGTTAAACATACATTTCATGAGATATATCTCATTGTCTTCAACATCTTTTTATTTATATTGTATAAATTACCCTAATTGTTTCACAGAGTAAATGCCTTCATTATAAAAATGATTGCAATATTTTAGTCTAGGGTTATCTTTTACATATGAATGAAATGATTTTCTCTCTATGTAACTTTAAATTTTTAATTTTAGAGCTTTAGATAAAAAAATTATAGTATCTTTAGTGATGATAAAAAGATATTACATTTTGAAATTTAAGAATTACTGTCATAAGTAACATTCCCCAAAGTAATACAATTTTGATACTTAACAAAAATATTTATTTAACAAGCAAGTGAGCAATTGAAAAGAAATTTATTCCTCTAAATTACATTTTACTTCTAGCATATGCCTAGAAATTTGGCAAAAATAGAGATAAGAAATTCATCTACATCTTTAGGAAGTTAAAAACTATCTTCCAGAGAGAAATTTTTGCACTTTCAGCTGAATAATGAGACTTTGCTTTTATTGGTCAGATATTTTATCTAAAGACATACAAACTTATTAATAAGGATAAATAAAAATAGATAGATTTGACTATTTTAGATGCCCCATGTAAGTATAATCATGCAGTATTTTTCCTGTGACTGGCTTATCTCACTTTGGCATATAGTCCTCTAGGTTCACCTATGTTGTCATAATGGCAAGATTTCCTTCCTTATTATGGCAAAATAATGCTTCATCATGTTTATAAACCACATTTTCTTTATCCATTCATCTATTGATGAACATTCAAGTAGTTTGCATCTGCTGTTGAGCATAATTTCGTAATATTGGAATGTAGATATCTCTTTCAGATCTTTAATTTTTCTATTGTAGTTTAATATATCAAGATACACTGAGATGAAAATATTCTACATAAAAATTTTACCTCTTATTAGAGATTTTCTATTTTCACACATTTATGTAAAAGTAAGTATCTAGCAACAAAGTGAAATGACTAATCAAACCCCATTTTTTAAGTAAAAGTTCCCATTAAGGTATCAAACATAAAGGCTTAAAAGGATGAGTAAACAGATTTTTGGTATTGCCACTAAAAAATAAGTCCATGTGGCCTTTACAAAAATCCATCCTTACCACTTAAAATTCTGAACTACAGCTAACATGGGGGATAAATGGGAAATGGGTGGAGAGAGGGAGAGAATCAAACAGGTTAGGAGTGCTGTTTCAGTTTAAAGTTTTCACGTGAAACACTGAAAGGACAATAAACTCCTGAACTCCAAGGACTGATTCCTACCAGCCTCTGGACCACCCAGGTCATTGTACTATGACAGGGCAAGTGATGTGTTAACATCCTCTAAATGAATGTCAATACTACTGAACTTTTTCCCACAGAGTTCTTTTGTATTCATATACTAGATAGCTTTCATAACTTTAGTTTTTTGGCTTAATCATATCCCATGGTCACTATCATGGTTTAAGTATTAAACATAATGGTAGGTGTTATAAGAACTTTACAGATATGAAGTCATTTAATTTTCATTAACTGTATCTTTATGAGTTAGCTGCTATATTCAAATTCCATTGGTGGTCAGAAGAATACTCAAGGCTATGGGTTCCTGTCATGGTAGGAACTACATGGAATGTATCTGTGTAGTGTCCCTGATGCTCACCATACCTAGTACCTGGGACATACCAGATATTCCGTGTTGGTCCCTTGAATAAAGCAGCAGTCCCCGACCTTTTTGACACCAGGGACTGGTTTCGGGAAAGGCAATTTTCCCTGAGCAGCAGGGTGAAGTGGAGGAGACTGGTTTCGAGATTAAACAAGCTCAGATCATTAGGCATCGGATTCTTGTAAGGAGCTTGCAACCTAGATCCCTTGGATACGCAGTTCACAATAGGGTTCGCATTCCTATGAGACTCTAATGTCACCACTGGTCTGAAACTAAAAGGATAGATATGATTCTAGATTCGGCTTAAAAAACATCTCAGTTATGGTTCTTTTTTATTTTTTTATTATACTTTAAGTTCTGAGGCACCTGTGCAGATCGTGCAGGATTGTTACACAGGTACACAGTTATGATTCTGTATTCCAGGGGTTCCCAATCCCTGAGCCAGCTCTGGTCCGTGACCTCTTAGGAAATGAGCCACACAGCAGGAGGTGAGCAGTGGGTGAGTGAACATTGTTGCCTGAGATCTTGATTGTATTTATTTTTAATAATATACCCAGAAGTGAGACTGCAGTGTTGTAAGGTGGTTATGTTTTTAATTTTTTCAGGAACCACCGTACTGTTTTCCATAGCAGCTGCACCACTTTATATTCCCACCTGCAGTGTTGATTTCACTCACATGCGGCATCTAAAATTGTCTGACTCACAGAAACAAAGAATAGAATGCTGGTTTCCAGGGGCTAGGGGCACAGGAAAGTTGGGGTTTCTGGTCAATGTGTATAAAGTTTCAGTTATATAAGACATACAAGCTTTAGAGATCTGCTATATAAAATTATGGCTATAATTATACTGTATTTTACATTTAACAATAGAAGAGATCTCAAGTTGTGTTCTTACCAGAATTTTAAAAAAAAAAAAAAAGATGATAAAGAAAATAAGGTACAATAGTTTAATTGTGCATGCATTTTTTCTGGAGTGATATCCACACTCTGCAGAGATCAGGAAAGACTACTGAAAAGGTTGATAGGTGTATGTTAGAGACATCTATTGATTATTCTGCCATACCTCTTCTTAAAACCTATTCTAATTTTCATTCAAGTATGGACCCTTAACCTCTGACCGAAGAATAGGTCCTAGTTTCTCTGGAGCCATCAGCACATTTCATTCCACCTGCCTGAAGAAAGGCTCAGAGTGAGTATGTGACCACCCTACCCACAAGCAGTGTGACTCTCAGACTTCTCGATGTAAACACTGGAAAAGTGATAGACCAGCTGTGCATACCAGATGTGGTTCAGTAGCTTTCTTGCTTAAGGGTAATCAACCCTGATAAAAAGTCAACAGATAGAGAAGGAAAATTCTCAGAAATGATAGACAAATAAACCCTACTCCCTGATAAAACCCATCTAAAACTTTTTCTATCTGTGGAGACTGTTAGCTAACCTGAGACAATAATTCCTGTTATTACTTAGGCAAATTTGAGTTGGGTATTCTGTTATATGCAGTGGAAGAATCTGTTATATAGATAATAATTATTCAATATTATATTTTCAAGGATTTCTTTTGTTTCAAAATCTTGCTTTATCTAAGAATTTCTCAATGTTACTTTAAGAGTAAGTACATTCTAGTTCAATCAGTAAAAGCTAGGTTGGATTTATCAGTAAAGCATAGATATGGCTATAATTGAAATGTATTTACACACTTATTCAACCAACTCATTCATTTTTAGAATCCAACAGACAGCCTAAGGAACCTGAATGCAAGATTGTTATGACATTACATGTCGACTACTCCAGGCATTATTCTAAACTAAAAATATTTTAAGGGTCCACAGATCCCCGTAAGATGTTTTACTGTCTTTATATTCCACTTACTTACTTTCCATATACAGATGTATAAATTCAGAGAAACAATCAAGAGTATAGATATTACTAAAATTATTATTTGAATAATTTTAAACAAATTCAATAACTAAACTAATAGTATCATAAAATCATGTCTAATGTTAGATACCCAATTAAAAGAGAAATGTCATTTGTACCATAAAGTAGTGGGCAGGTTTTCCCTGCCATTCTAAACCTATGAAGGAATAAATTTATTCACAAGCAACATAGTAAGCAAAAGAAGAAAAGGTGTTCAGGGGTAATGGCTTAAAAGGGTCAAATCACAGCCTGAACTGCCGAAAGTAAGCACAGTGCCTTTATACTCCAGTGCGTCAGGATGTCATACCTATCCTGCCTTCCTCTCAACAGAGTGATTTTTTTAAAAGATGAGAAAAAGTTGGGATAAAAAAGGGAAAAATGAATATGAAAGTAGTATGTGAAATGCTTCATAAAAATGAGATTACCTTTATTATTTTCATTATCACGTATTCGTGTGGGTTGACCTACGCTATCTGTAAATGTGAACTTATTTATAAACAAGGTCTTTGCAGATGTAAGAAAGTATAGAAAATGTCATACTAGTTTCAATAACTAGTGCTGCTATAAAGAGAGATTTGGATGCAGACAGAAACACACACAGAGAGATGACAAGGCAGAAATTACAAGGCAACCAAGAAGCGTAAGAGAGAGATTGCCGGTAGCCACTGGGGGCTAGGAGGAAGCAAGAAAGAATCCTTCGCTAGAGCCTTCAGGAGGAGGATGGCCTTGGTGATGCCTTCATTGTAGACTTTTAGCCTCTAACTATGAGACAATACATTTCTGTTATTTTAATAACATAATGTTATTTGTTAACACACTTTGTGATAATAAGTTACTGCAGCCATAAAAAATACATTTATCTGAAGAAAAACAAGTTGCTCTGGAGATACATTCTGTTTTGAACCCCTGCTTTTTCACTAGGCTGTGTTTTCTGAATCAAGATTTTTTATTTTGTGTTAGTGGCTATTTATTCTAACTCTAGAAAAGGCAGTAAATGGTTTTTCTTTTTTCAGAGTGGGACAATGCAGAAAAGCAAACCTAGTGATGTTCAGAGCAGATGAGATCAGCACCTGCCTCTCCCAGCTCTTCGCATTGCAGCCCACTAATTGCCTACCTAAAATCTCAGCCTGGCCATACTTCAAAGACAACCCCAATATAAGGTGTATAGTACTGAAACCTCATCAGTCTGCATTGGTTGCACTAGTTATTTATCCAAGCTAGGGGTTAAAATACCTAGTGTTAATCATCAGCTTCTGCATTATGCTTAAATTCCTTCCTCCTTTCAGTTATGCCCAGCCTCCAGTGGCCTAAGGCTCACTCCCATGCAGGTTACATTCCATTTGCATCCCCATCTCCACTTTCCACCTTTCTCTACCATGTTTCTGTAGGAGAAGGCTGAGCTATCTGTCTACTTAGCAGGCTCCTGTGGGCCCAGACTTTTGTTTGGGTTGAGCAATGAAAAGCCAAGCAGGACATAAGAAAGAGGGAGGAGAATGAGATGGGCTTTTTTCTTGTATTGGCTTTTGCCATGAGAAGTCATTACGGGCTAAGACCTTAAGCAAAGGTCTCCATCCAACTATCTCCATCTGGGCTTCAGGAACACCCCCCCTCCTTTCCTGACTCAGGACTCTCTGCTGAAGCTCCTCCTGTTTACTAGCCCCAGCTTACTCTATCTTCATGATTTCTTTATATCTTGAGTATAGTTTTGTCAATAATCCTTTTTATTAAAAAAAATCTTCCTCAAATCGTTCAATTTGGGTATGTCACTGATTTCCTGTTGGAATTTATTAATAACACCCCTCTCAGTCTCAGCCTTCCCTGTCCTTGTGTATCTCTGATCATGGATCAGACCTTCTGCTACCTCCTGGTTTTTTTTGTTTTTTTTTTTACTTATCAATATCCACATGCCTGATTCTAACCCCCCACTGAATCAGTGGGAAACTTCTCTAAGTTAACCAATTAGATGAGAATAATATCATTTGTTCATTTATCAATATTTACTGAGTAACACCTCTGAAGTAGAAACTGTCCTAAGTGCCAGGAAAACACTGATGAACAAGGTCAAGATCTTTACTATTATGGAACTCACGAATCTAAGGAGAGTAATAATAGATACACAACACCAAAATAAATTTTTGATAAAACTTTGCATATTCAAACTTTTTGAAGAATTTCTCCCTGGAATTACAGAAATGTTGAATTTTCTTCTTTTCTCTGAATCATGTTTTAGCCTGCTGATTTTTACCTTGAAATTTTAATACAAGTATCTAAAAGTATAATTTGCTTTTTTAACAGCAGAATTCAAGTAAAACTGACATAGCATGAATTTTACTCATTTTAAGTAAATTTACTACCTTGTGCAAATATCACTACAATCTAATTTTAGAAAATTTCCATCTCCCCAAGAAGTCCCTTTTCGCCCACCTGCATCCACTCCTCATTGTCACCCCTAATCCCAAGTCCTCATTAATCCACTTTGATGATCATAAGTTTTCCTTCCCTGGATATTTCATAAAATGGAAGTGTACAATATGCGGTCTTTCATATCTGGCTTTTTTTTTTTTTTTTTTGTCGGAGTTTCGCTCTTGTTACCCAGGCTGGAGTGCAATGGCGCGATCTCGGCTTGCTGCAACCTCTGCCTCCTGGGTTCAGGCAATTCTCCTACCTCAGCCTCCTGAGTAGCTGGGATTACAGGCATGTGCCACCATGCCCAGCTGATTTTTTGTATTTTTAGTAGAGAGGGGGTTTCACCATGTTGACCAGGATGGTCTCGATCTCTTGACCTCGTGATCCACCCACCTCGGCCTCCCAAAGTGCTGGGATTACAGGCGTGAGCCACTGCGCCCGGCCTGGCTTTTTATTTTTACTTAGCATAATGTTTTTACTGATACTACTTTTTATTGATTTACAAGTTGGTAGACCTTGGGATTGTTTCAAACTTTTAGCTATTATTAAAAATGCTGCTATGAACATTTATATACTGACTTTATTTCACTTGCATAGATACCTAGGAGTAGAAGCTCTGGTTTGTATTGTGAACTTATGTTTAACTTTTTAGGAATTTGCCCAACTGTTTTCCAAAATGACTGCAACCATTGTGCATTCTATAAGCAATATAATGAGTGTTCCCACTTCTCTACATTCTCATCTACACTTATTATTATCTGGCTTTTGAGTTATGGCAGCAGTAATGAGTAGAAAGTAATATCTTATTTTGTTTTTTTCTAATGACAAATGATGTTAAATATCTTTTAATGTACATCATGCCACTCATATATTGCTTTTGTTGTAATGTCTCATCAAATGTTTTCCTTATTTTTATTAGATTCTTGGTTTTTTTTTATAAATTTAGGATTAAAATTATTTGTTAATGCAAGATTTGCAAATATTTTATCTCAGGCTATTGCTTATCTTTTCATTTCACTAATCTATCTTTTATATATGTGTGCATATATATATATATATATACACATATATATAGTCAAATATGTGTGCATATGCACGTGTGTGTTTGTGTGTATGTATGTGCCCTTTGGACTTTGTGCATTACCTGTAAGTCTGAAAGTCAGAGTCAGCCAGATTCTGAATCTTTTCTTGTAACCTGCCCTGAATTTGAATGAACAGTTTTAGATCTTTGGGACCTCAGGATACACAGAATGTATACCTGTTTGCCATAAATAAACTCATGAGCTAAATTTGAAAGAAAAAAAAGCCAAGTGATACCACTATTCTGAATACTGGCACTGTCATATTTGTGTTGTGAAAAGTTCATATCATTTTACTCTCATGAACTTAAATATCAGTAATCCATCATCACCATCACAATCCTTATTGTCTGACATTAAAAGAGCTCAAGATGCAAAAAGTGCATGTGTATAATTTAATTTCATATCATAGGCACCATTTGACACACCAGAAACAGCTAAATAAATATATCTTAATCATTCCTTACGGTATAATTTTCTTATTTAGGAGCATGACTTGCTACAAAATTTGCATAACCATTAACTGAAAGTACAAGAAGATTTAGGCTATCTAAATGAAATATTTCTCACTTCCTCTATCAAAGTATTTTGGATCAGCCAGCAGGACATCTTCTACTGCTCATATAATTTTAGAAACTTAAAAAAAAACCTGTTTGTGTGCACATGGTGGGAAATCTCAATGAAGCTCTGTTATTTTATAAAATGCGATTCTACAACTTTAGCAAAATTTTTATGACATTGTGAGTTAAAAAGGAAAATCACATTACTGTGTCCAGGAAATATGCCACTAAATTAAAGCATAATATTATGCAACTATGAGATTTTTAAGATACGCTATCATTAGCTACTTTTATAGAAAAGGAGGTAAACTGGGATTAGTTACTATAAGCCCTATGATCTGTTCCCCAATTAGTTTTTGTAATTCGCTCTCAAAGCAGAATAAAAGAACATAAACGTTTTCTTTGTTTTGTTGCTATTGATCATGTCTTGCCAGAATGCTTTATTAGCACTAGCTTTGCCCTTGCCCTGCACACAGCTGATTTGGAGATACCCTCCTTTGTTCAAATTGGCAGGTTAATCCCTTCAGGATGGCAGAGTGCAAATTCTAGACCTGGACAGGCCCCAGCTATATCCTTCTGTATTTCTCCTACTCTCTCCAGATAATTTTGCCACAGACTATAAAATACCCTAATGACTGAAGTCTGAAGATTGTAAATGTAATTTATAAGCTGTATTTGATTAAATGTGTGACTGCTGTAAGGGACATAGACGTTTCTTCCTATTAGTGGAAGCCCAGTGCAAATCACTTGAACCTAACCTGGCAGGTTGGAAGCAACTCCTTTAAAAAATTGAGTCAAAATTGCAAGCTATGGGAATATTCATAAATGAACGTAAGTAGCAGTCATACCAGCAAATGTGTTTTAGGTGGATAATTACTGTTTTATCATTATTAAACATTAACTATGATCTATATTTATCACCTGATCAAACTTGTACCAGTTAGCATTGTAGCAACTTGAGTATTTAAAGGGCAAAGTTTTTTTTGATGAAAGAAGCAACCGAAATGAATGATCACTACATTTGCCTCCCAACATTAAGATGCTGTGAAAGGTTCAGCATTAGCACCCGTGATAACATAAATAATACACTCAGTTAATGCAGGTATTTTGGGAGCCAGTTTGGCTGACTGAATCTGGAGGAATAGAGGAGGAAACATCTTATTTGATAGAAGTTCCATTCGTTGTGATGGTTTATTAGTTAGTCACTATCTTTTCCTACTTTCAGAATTAGGCATAAATGCCTATATAAGCATTGCTTTTATTCTTCTGAAATCCATACATCTCCAATAATGAAATGTAATATGTTACATAAGCACTCAAATACCTAACATAATTGAAGTCCTGAAAAACCCTTATGAAGTCCATGATTTTTGGTCTGATGGAGCCATATTAGTGGGAATCATCTTTAAAGCATTAAACAACCTATTAAACTGTGAGTTCAAAGTCCTTGCTAATGCCTATGAAAGCCCCAGAGAACTGCTTAGCAAACTCAAACAATCATCATGGAAAGTATGAAGTGAGTATAAATCATAGCTGAGGACATCATCTATGCTTTGTCTTTGTAATTACATAATAGTCAAGCTCTGAAGTATACATTTTCCGATTTCTAATCCACCTACAGAATTAGAAATCATATCAAAGTAAATATGAAGACTTTTACATTGTTAATATACATCATTTTAACAAAGAGGATCTTAAAGTTTCCATTTAAAACTATTGTTATTTAATACATTACACTTATACAAATAAAATCTTATTAAAATTATAGATTAATTATAAATTAAAATTATAAATTTTAACACTGTAATTACTATACTACATTGGAATTACTATATTAGCCTGACAATTTGAAGCATTCTCTCTATTCTGCTTTGTTTTTATGAAAGATTGTAGTACAAATTTCTTTTCAAATAGACACTCTGCTTTTTTAGTTTTAACAGATTTATTGAGGTATAATTGATGTAAAAACAACTGCACATATTTGATATGTGCAATTTTATGACCCTACTTATAGTCAGCCATTAACATAATTGCTTAAAAAATAACTCACTAAATTCATTCATCATTTTTACTAGGAATGTGCACAAACCTTGTCCTGGGTATATCATAATTTTATGTAAGTTTCATTTGTTTCATTTAACTCAGAGAGTGAAAAATGCAAAAAATGCTTAACGCAGGGGAAAATAAAATCAAAGGTCCATATCAATACATGCGGTACTTCAGAGGATTTCTTGTAGAAATAATTGCTAATCTTTCTATTTAGTAGAATTATTTTGTCTGCTTAAATATAGTCAATTGACTTCAATATAATGATAAGGCAGAGGATTAGGACCAACAATTTTCCTTTTTACTCATTCAGCAAATTAAAATGTAATTTATTTCACTTAATTTCTGAAGTGAGGTCCTGCAAAAGCCTGATGTCCATGTTTCTTGGACTGACTAGGTGTTATTAATGGGAAATCATAAATGAAGCATTAAACAACCTGTAAATCTGACAAAGCTTAAGGGTCTCATTGATACATGTAGAAACCCTGCCACCAACTTAAAACCAAAGTATCACTTGTGAACAATATCAGCATGGTGGCTGTTTAGCTTTTAGCACAGTGCAAAGGAGATATTACAAAACAAATGTAATAGCATGAGCAACAACAGAAAAGAGAGCTAGAGGAGCAAGATTAAAAAAACACAAAACCTAGCAGAAGACAAGAAGTAACTAAGATTAGAGCAGAACTGAAGGAAATAGACACACAAAAAAAACCTTCAAAAAAAAAATAAATCCAGGAGCTGATTTTTTTAAAAAATTAACAAAATAGACAGACCACTAGACAGATTAATAAAAAAGAAGAGAGAGAAGAACCAAATAGATGCAATAAAAAATGATAAAGGGGATATCACCACAGATTCCACAGAAATACAAACCACCATCAGAGATTACTACAAACAACTCTACTGTACATAAACCAATGAACCTGGAAGAAATGGATAAATTCCTGGACACTTACATCCTCACAAGCCTAAACCAGGAAGAAGCAGAAACCCTGAATAGACCAATAAGAAGGGCTTAAGTTGAGGCAGCAATTAATAGCCTACCAACCAAAAAAGTCCAAGTCCACTTGAATTCACAGCCATATTCTACCAGACATACAAAGAGGAGCTGGTACCACTCCTTCTTGAAACTATTCCAAACAATACAAAAAGAGGAAATCCTTCCCAAATCATTTTGTGAGACCAACATCATCCTGATACCAAAACTCGGCAGAGACTCAACAAGAAAAGAAAACTTCAGGCCAATATCCATGATGAACACAGATGCAAAAATCTTCAATAAAATACTGGCAAACTGATTGCAATAGCACATCAAAAAGCTTATCCACCACGATCAAGTAGGCTTTATCCCAGGGATGCAAGGCTGGTTCAACATACGCAAGTCTATAAACGTAATTCACCACATAAACAGAACCAAAGACAAAAACCACGATTCTCTCAATAAATGCAGAGAAGGCCTCTGACAAAATTCAACAGCGCTTTATGCTAAAAACTCTCAATAAACTAGGTATTGATGAACGTATCTCAAAATAATAAAAGCTATTTATGACAAACCCACAGCCAATATCATACTGAATGGGCAAAAACTGGAAGCATTCCCTTTGAAATCTGGCACTAGACAAGGATGCCCTCTCTCACCACTCCTATTCAATATAGTATTGGAATTTCTAGCCAGAGCAATCAGGCAAGAAAAAGAAATAAAGGGTATTCAATTAGGAAAGGAGGAAGTCAAATTGTCTTTATTTGCAGATGACATGATTGTATATTTAGAAGGCCCCATCGTATCAGCCCAGAATGTCCTGAAACTGATAAGCAACTTTAGCAAAGTCTCAGGATATAAAATCAATGTGCAAAAATCACAAGCATTCCTATACACGAATAACAGACTTAAAGACAGCCAAATCAAGAACGAACTGCCATTCACAATTGCTACAAAGAGAATAAAATACCTAGGAACACAACTAACAAAGGATGTAAAGGACTTCTTCAAGGAGAACTACAAACCACTGCTCAATGAAATAAGAGAGGACACAAACAGATGGAGAAACATTCCATGCTCATGATTACAAAGAATCAATATTGTGAAAAATGGCCATACTGCCCAAAGTGATTTACAGATTCAATGCTATCCCCATCAAGCTACCAATGACCTTCTTCACAGAACTGGAAGCAACCACCTTAACCTTCATATGGAACCAAAAGACAGCCTGCATAGCCAAGTCAATTCTAAGCAAAAAGAACAAAGTGGGAGGCATCACACTACTGGACTTGAAACTATACTACAAAGCTACAGTAATCATAACACTATGGTACTAGTACCAAAACAGAGATGTAGACCAATGGAACAGAACAGAGGCCTTGGAGGCAACGCCACACATCTACAACCATCTAATCGTTGACAAACCTGACAAAAACAAGCAATGGGGAAAAGATCTCCTGTTTAATAAATGGTGTTGGGAAAACTGGCTAGCCATGTGCATAAAGCAGAAACTGGACCCCTTCCTGACACCTTATGATGAATTAAAGACAAACATAAGATTTAATGCCACAAAAAACTCTAGAAAATCTAGGCAAAACCATTCAGGACATAGGCATAGGCAAGGACTTCATGAGTAAAACACCAAAAGCATTGGCAACAAAAGCCAAGACACACAAATGGGACTTAATTAAACTCCATAGGTTCTTCACAGCAAAAGAAACAATCATTACAGTGAATCAGCAATCAACAGAATGGGGAAAAATTTTTGCAATCTACCCATCTGACAAAGGGCTAATATCCGGAATCTACAAAGAACTAAAACAGATTTACAAAATAAAGAACAAACAAGCCCATTCAAAAGTAGGCAAAGTATATAAACAGACATTTTACAAAAGAAGACATATATGAGGCCAACAAACATGAAAAAATGCTCATCATCACTGTTTGTTAGAGTAATGCAAATCAAAACTGTACTGAGATACCATCTCACACCAGTTAGAATGGCGATCATTAAAAAATCTGGAGACAACAGATGCTGGAGAGAATGTGGAGAAA
Organism: Cebus imitator; assembly: GCF_001604975.1. NCBI lineage: Eukaryota > Metazoa > Chordata > Mammalia > Primates > Cebidae > Cebus > Cebus imitator. Next base: position 9,239,936 of record NW_016107351.1, on the reverse strand, counting down.
CAGGAACGCTTTTACGGTTGGTGGGAGTGTAAATTAGTTCAACCATTGTCTCTGTGGCGATTCCTCAAGGACATATAAATAGAAATTCCATTTGACCCAGCAATCCCATTACTGGGCATACAGCCAAAGGATTATAAATCGTTCTGTTATAAGGACACATGCACACAAATGTTCACTGCAGCACTGTTTACAATAGCAAAGACTTGGAACCAACCCAAATGCCCATCGATGATAGACTGGACAGGGAAAATGTGGTACATATACACCATGGAATACTATGCAGCCATAAAAACGATGAGTTCGTGTCCTTTGTAGGGACGTGGATGAACCTGGAAACCATCATTCTCAGCAAACTGACACAAGAGCAGAAAATCAAACACCACATGTTCTCACTCATAGGCAGGTGTTGAACAATGAGAACACATGAGCACAGGGAGTGGAGCATCACACACTGAGGTCTGTCGGGGGGAACCAGTAGAGGGACAGCGGGGGGTTGGGAGTTAGGGAGGGATAACATGGGGAGAAATGCCAGATACAGGTGATGGGGAGGAAGGCAGCAAAACACATTGCCATGTATGTACCTATGCAACCTTCCTGCATGTTCTTCACATGTACCCCAAAACCTAAAATGCAATAAAATATATATATATATATATATATATATATATATGTATGTATATAAAGAATTACCAGTATGATTTAAGCATATAAAACTGAGGTATGCATTAGTATTTCCTCAGTTACACCATAAGGTGTTCCTTGTCAACAAATATTATAATTTTTAGAGGGATATCAGTGGTCAAGATCTAAATCCAACAATTTTTGTAACTTTTTTTCCAAGAAAATATTTATGTTCAAGTAAGAAGTATTTTAAGCAAAGGTATAAAAGTATATTTTATCAATATAGTCTCATTCTTAAAGCAGTTAAAAAAAAAACAAAACTCTGTGCTGGGATAAATTAGAGTTAAATATTACCCTATAGCAGTTAAGAAGTGGAGAAAACAGTGGTTATTTTCCAGGATGCTTAGAAAGATTTCATTTCAATCACCACATTTGAGAGGTTGCCTGCAGATACATCAAGATAAACACTTAGTTTACTTTACACATTTTCTGATGCTTCAAAAGATTGAGAGTCAACACCTAGGAATAACACATTTTTCCAAAGTGGAAAACAAAATCAACCCCACAATTTAAAATCTTCCTTCGACATTTGTAGAAAAACCAATGTGTCTTTTTCTTATGTGACTAGCATCTTATAAACTAGTTCAGGATTCCGTCTGAAATAGTCTTTCATGTCTGCGTCTTTCCCCTAGATTCCCAGCCTCTAACAGCTGTTTGCCGTCACTTGAAAGTTAAAATGGATTCCAAAGTAGAAACGCATGTATCAACTGAAATTTTTCAAATCTCACATGTTTTTCTAAAGTACCAGATAAAATTTTTAAAAATTGCCTTATAGAAAGATTGGCCTTAAGTCCCACACACAAAATATGATTTTGTTATGCAATTATTAATATTTACTCCCAGTTATACATGACATTATTCACACAATAGCTGAACAGTTATCATTCCTTTTTTCTAGAAAACTCTTAGAAAAATTCAAAGCACAAATTGTACTACAGTATAAAAACGTATGCAATTAGGTAATTACATATGGACCAAGGCAAAAAATAATTAAGTAAAGACTATGTAGATTAGATTTACTTTCTTTTGGGTGTGATAAAATGTCAGAATATTGGCAAAAAATATTCATCTTTTATTTTAGCTTTGATTGTCTTTCTGAACACTTTTGGAATCTAAAAAAAATAAAGAAAGAACTTTTTAAGAAGACTTTCCTGCCTAGCTGAGCTGAAGATAAATGGAAATGTAATGAACAAGAAAAGGTATTGCCTTTTTGTTCATAGAGCATGTGGTCCAGGGAAGATGGTGGAAATTCATCAATAACCACAGAAATGTTTTATAAGTGTCATTTTATGAATTAGACGTATCTGTGTTCTGCCTGAAAAGGGATGTGCATGAATCTTCACAGATTCTTTCCTGACTAGTTTCTCATGTACCCCTTTAAGTAGGTGGAAGGGAGTTACACTGACAAAAGCACACTTTCTTTATCTTCCCTAGAGGGCTGGAATCTCCACGTATGTAGAGCAAGAGGGTACAGGGTTTAAGGGAATTTCTCCCCTAAACAAATTTCCACAAACCAAAATATATTGGGTTTAACAAACAAGCAAAACTTAAAAAGAATATAAAAGACGTAAATGTAATATTCACATAAACATTAATTGTAAACTTTTCCTGATAATGGATCTAGAAATTACAGCAAATGGGGAAATCCTTGAATAATATCAGTATCTTACAACTAGCAGGTCTCCACCTATATACAGAGATCATCTGAGTCCCTTCTTACTGGTTTGTAGAAACAAGCCCTGCATAGGTGTTTCTATAATTCCACTTTAAAGTCATTATATAATGAAACAATCTTTAAAGAATTGTTCATTTTGTATTTAACAAAGTATCATGAAAAATAGTCACTTTCAGTGACATTATCTCCAGTGTTTGCTGGCATTCAAAATCATAGGTGCCTTTTACCCTCTTTCAAATTTAATATAAAACATACTTCAGGTACTTCTTCAAAAAGATTACTTCACACAAGAAATAGTCGTGTGTTGTAAATGACCTTGCATTAATGCAATTATTAAGACATCATTCCCGAGATATACCATTTGTATTTTGTTGTGGGAGATCTTAATTCATTACCTCATTACAGCAGCTTTTCACAATGTATTTTGTTTAGATGTGGTCAATCAGCTCCTTAAATAGCTATTATTTATGTATCTTCACAGATGGTCTGTCACTTCACCCAGCAGTACACAAGTGTACACTATGGAAACATGTTGTTTCTCTATCTCTTCTGCTAAGAACTTTTAAAAATGCTTGTGCTGTATTTTCAGCAGTTTTTCTCTAAGGGATTGGGAGAATATTGATATAAAATTGGTATTTCAAGTAATATGTTTTGTGCCAATTCATTAAGGTGATTGTACATTTAGTAATGTATCTCTCTTATACAGATTTTTTTAAATAAATGAATAAAATCATTTATAATGATATTCTCTGAGGCCTGCAGGGCTTTGTTTTAGTCCCCAGGATACCTGGACTGTGAACTAGCATGTGCCTTTCTTGGCAATGGAACAGCAGTCCTGGAATCATTCACACAAGCATGTCTATATAGTTTCCAAAGAAGTCCATTACTAAAATCTGGGAGTGGACCCCAAGAGAAAATGCATTCCTAAGAATTCTTTCATCAAGTACACAGGCTGTGTATTTGGCAGGTGCACATGCCTCCTTTTAAGAATGTATTTTATCAAGTAGCTGCACATATAATATCCTTTATTCTTAAACAGCCCATGGCCAAAAAGATAGAGATGCATTAAAGTGGAAAATGCCTGCACTGAAAATATAAAAATTAAGTTCAAATTTAAACTACTTCAACGAATTCAGCAGAGGGCCCCAAGTTCAGGCGGCTAGTGTAACCGCTGTTTTTTTAAGACTGGTTTTAGCTATATCTTGAAGAAACAATTATCCTACTTCAGAGGAAGCTGTATATACACAAAGACTAAATACAAGTGAATTTTACTTTCATGTCCCCAGGAATGCTTTAACTGGTTAAATATTAAAATCAATTTGGTGTTCAATGGGAAGTCAATATAATTTCTTTAGAAAAATGATACACTCAGTTCATGAGAATTAATAACCTAACTTGGACATTTCATGCCATTCAATCCAGTGGTTCAATTTTTAGGAAAATAATATCATATGTGTTACTGTAATCTAATAAATGTGCTTATGAATTTTTTAGGTACTGTTCAATTTGAAATGATTGTTTCTGTGTCCCAAAAGTCATTAGAAAATAATACCATAAATCTATTTTTAAATGGATTTTTTTTTTTTTACCAGCAATCACAATTGTTCAGTGGACAATGACTGGAGGTCATTTTTCACCTATACAAACCATACAAGATGTGTGTGGATCACTGGGCTGGCAACTTGGTTTTACCATTTCACAACTCTGGGGCCTTTAGTAAGTGAGCTGTTTGTACCTCAGTTTTATTATTTGTAAAAAGAATAATAATAGGACCTACCTTATTTTTGTTCGGACTTACTTAATACAAAAAAATAAACACTATTATTATTCTGAACAAAAGGAAACCTATAACAAGCCTAGCATTAAGGCTGGCCTTTAGAACTTCAAAGCTTTAACCAAGTGTATCTCTAAGGAGCTCCTATTTCCTGCTATACCAAACATTCCTGGGGTTGTAGATATCCTATAATATAGAAAGAAGGGCCACAGAATAAGAGAAAATTTCTTAAATGGAAAAAAATATATAGGATAGTTGGTTGACAGTTAAAATACAATCAGCTTCCCTATGTGTGGGTTTCACATCAACCCGAATTGAAAATATTCAGAAAACACTGGGTGGTTTCTTCTGTGCTAAATATGTATAGACTTTTTTCTTGTCATTTTTCTCTACACAATACAGTATAATAACTATTCACCCAGCATTTACATTATATTAGGTATTATAAATAATCTAGAGATGATTTAATGTATGTGGGAGGATGCACATAGGTTGTATGCAAATACCGTACCGTTTTATATCAAGGACTTAAACATCCAGGGATTTGGGGATTTGTGGGGATTTGGGAGCTAATCTCCCACAGATGGCAATGAACAACTCTATATACTACTGCATTTTTATTATAGTTACCATTTTAAATCCATCTACACAACACACAGAAGATCAACTTTTGCTCATCGATTTGTCCACAACACCCAATGTTATTCTTGCCTATAGTAGGTGTTCACTAAATATTTGTTGAATAAATGGTATGACAGGCTGAATTAATGAATGAATTAACCCTAAGCAAAGCCTTCTCTTCTTCAGGTATTATAGTGCAAAACATAGCAGAATCACATCAGGGTGATGTTGTTGTGGTTAGCAAGTGAGTATTAAGATCCTCAAGAAAGCTATAATTATTGACGTTTGATAGATGACTTAAATGAGTAGAAGGAAAAAGGGGTGAAGAAGTGAATAAATGAACAGACATATATAATTGGGGACAATGATTGTTCAGGTAAAAGGCAGTAAAGAGTGAGATTGAGTTAGTGACAGAAGTGCTTACAAGAGAGATTCTTTTGTAAATGTTAATTTTATTCAATGAGCAGGAGAGAGTGAGAAAGAAAAGAGAGAGAGAGAGGCAGTCTCATTATCTCAATGCATATAGCTGTTAATCTTCCAACTCACCATTGCAGGTATTTAGGTAGCCACCTTAACAACTATGTTTGTGAACAATTTAGTTTTCTTCTTAGGGTTTTTTTCTCAACATTAAATAACACTTTGCTTAATCAAAAATATCTCTTTTACATGAAAAAAACAGAAGTTTCAGTTACATTCCGTCATCAAGGTATTCATTAATTCAGCAATGTAGGTTAAGGTTCCCACACTAAATTTGTTGACTTCTGCACATTTGCAGGCTTAACATCACACCAAGGTTTGGGGCTTACACCTTCTGAAGCCATGGCCCAAGCTCTATGTTGACCCCTTTCTGCCACAGCTGGCGCAGCTGGGATGCGCGGCACCAAGTCCCCAGGAGGCCCACAGCATGGGGACCCTGGGCCTAGCCCATGAAACCATTTTCTCCTAGGCCTCCAGGCCTGTGATGAAGGGGCTGTGGTGAAGACCTCTGACATGCCCTGGAGACATTTTCCCCATTCTCTTGGGGATTAACATTCAGCTCATTACTTATGCAAATTTCCTTGTTACTTATGCAAATTTATTCAATTTCCCCTCAGAAAATGGGTTGTTCTTTTCTATCACAGTATCAGGCTGCTAATTTTCTAAACTTTGATGCTCTGCTTCCCTTATAAAATGGAATGCCTTTAACAGCACCCATCTCACCTCTTGAATGCTTTGCTGCTTAAAAATTTCTTCTGCCCGTTACCCTGAATCATCTCTCTCAAGTTCAAAGTTCCACAAATGTCTAAGGCAGGGGCAAAATGACACTGGTCTGTTTGCTAAAACATAACAAGAGTAACCTCTTCTCCAGTTCCCAACAAGTTTGTCATCTCCATCTGAGACCACCTCAGCCTGGACTTTATTGTCTGTATCACTAAGAGGATTTTGGTCAAAGCCATTCAACAAGTCTCTAGGAAGTTCCACACTTTCCCATGTTTTTCTCTCTTCTTCTGAGCCCTCCAAACTGTTCCAACCTCTGCCTGTTACCCAGTTCCAAAGTTGCTTTCACATTTTCAGGTATCTTTTCAGCAATACCCTATTTCTGATACCAATTTACTGTATTACTTCCTTTTCATATTGCTCACAATGATATACTCGAGACTGGGAACAAAAAGTGATTTAATTGGACTTACAGTTCCACATGGCTGAGGAGGCCTCAGAATCATGGCGGGAGGTGAAAGGCACTTCTTACATTGTGGTAGCAAGAGAAAATGAGGAAGATGCAAGAACAGAAACCCCTGCTAAAACCATCAGATCTCGTGAGACTTATTCATTACCATGAGAACAGTATAGTGGAAACCACCCCCATGATCAAAATAATCTCCCACCAGGTCCCTCCCACAACGTGTGGGAATTATATACAATTCAAGTACAATTCAAGATGAGATCTGGGTAGGGACAGAGGCAAATCATTCACACACATACACACACACACACACACGTACCATATATATATATATATATATATATATATATATATAT
>NW_016107351.1:9231967-9233006 GCF_001604975.1 Cebus imitator | reverse complement strand
ACACACACACACACACACACACACACACACACACACACTGAAGAATCCATACTACTTCCCCCTTTACCTAGAAAAGGAAGCTTCTAGGCTACCTCCTCCCCAGCACACTCCTCAAACTTCTCCTCCTCAGCTGTGGCACCTTGGTATTGCTGATATTCTGACACCAGGTCATTATTATATATACTATATATATAGTACTAAATAAATATATATTTAGTACGTGTGTGTGTGTGTGTGTGTGTGTGTGTGTGTGTGTGTATAAATGATATGTTTAAGCCTATGTCATCATCCCCAGAGGTAGCTGAATGGTTTTGTGGGGAGTTCCACATGTTCTCCACTGTCACTTTTTTTTATCCTGAGGGGATTAGGGTGTGGCCAGTAAGGTGAGTAAGACACTCACACAAAATTTAAGGAGATACCATGAACTTCAATAATCAAGATAAATATTATTGTAATACAATATAATACTTTAAAAGTCAAAATTAATCCAACAATCCATGATGAATAAAATACACAAATTTTAAATAAAGGATCAGACGTTACACAACTTCACTTGCCTTATACTAAATCAGAACCTGACATTTCAACCCTTCCTTTTTCCAAATAGCAAGGAGGCAGCTGGTAAAGTTTACATGATACCGTTCCTAGGGTTATATTAGTATGTCACAAAAAAAAAAAAATCTCAGGGGACGATCTAAGATGGCCGTTTAGGAACAGCTCAGGATTGCAGCTCCCAGTGAAAGCGCAGAGGGTGAGTGGGCGCTGCGTTTTTATTGCCCAGAGACTAGGAAATTCCCGGGCAGTGGAGCTCCACAGATCGCCAGCGCGGCTGTTTCGGCCAGAGCGGCTGTGCCGGCCAGCGCCGCTGCTTTGCCCCTCACGGCTGCTTTGTCGGAGCCCCGGAGCAGCGGTTCTCTGTACAAAATACACCGGTCCGGGGGCCCTTTTGGCTGGCGATTGGAGCCATGGCAAGTCGCCCAATCGCCGGTTCAAAAAGGGGACTGAGCAGAGAACCAGGACAGTACATTCCAGGGCAAAA